>NC_054471.1:93563063-93863063 GCF_017639515.1 Carcharodon carcharias
AGCCTCTTCTGTATGTGGGGCATTGCCTTTTCAAGCATTGAGCAGCATAAGTTATTCTTGGCTGAATAAGCTCCCATTTATGTGATCCTCACATAAGTAAAATTCTGCAGCCTAACTCTAGCTATGGATGCTTCTGTGGTTGCATATAACCACCAAGTGAAATCAGCTTTATCCTTTATATCAATGTTGTCCAATATGCTCTCCACATGTATTGAATCGACAACTAACATGTGGCAAATAGATTCTTTTCATTTTTAGAGCTGCACAATACTGAGTTGTGTTAAAGTTGCCGTGGTGAGTAATTGAGCAAGGAAGAATCAACCATCTTGATGTTAGACAGGAATCACATATTGGTCAGACCATGACTATGTTTATCAGAATATTGTTCAGTTGTTGTGTTTCCAATAACCTGGAAGCTGAGGGTCAATTGCTCAAATGAAACAAGAAAAATAGTCCATCATTTGTCACCTTCTGTGTTCCCATTCTCTCTGGGTGTCTCTAAGTAACAATACATTTAGCTCTATGGGACTGCTCCATGAAGCACTGTGAAAACAGGTCTAGCCTTCAGACGAACAATGGTCCAATTGCTCTCTTTTCTGGGAAAATCTAATAACACAGGGAATGCTAACTGAAGAATTTTGCTTTGTTTAGTTGATGGTTGGTGGTTTTCACAAAATAGTTGAGGTGTATTAATGATGAACAGCAGTGCATGGTGGTCAATGAGCGTTGAAATAGGCAGTCTTTCAAACTGGGGCGGTGCAGCAATATCCAGATGTTCAGCTTTCACTTCTTAATATATCTGTTAAAATGAGCAATTGAAAGAAATGGACATAAAAGGAGAGATTACAGGAGGTGGCCATGAGCCGCAGGTCTAATAAATATTTATACACTTTGTGTGGAAATGGCAGGTGACAGAATGTAAGCAAGGCAAGAGACAGAGCGCAGAAGCTGATATGTAGAGATTTATTGATTCTTTGTCCTTCTCAAGTCTCCTAACATATCAATTCTGACAAAGCAGAGACAGTTTACTATAGAAGAAAGTTTTTTCTTTTTGAAATAAACTGGAGCACGCTATCAGAAACAGAATACTTCAGTTAACAGATTGTCACCACTCCTTGCGGAACAGTTGGTTTGCAAAACCCTGTAAAAATTGTTCTGGCTCAGGAAGCTAGTCTATTTGTCTGGATTGCTGATGGATTAACACCTCAAGCATATTTGATTTATTAATATTGCATATATTTTATATCTTATTGTCACAAGTTTGGTGACCATCAAAGTCCTATTGGACAAGATTGCTTTGTATAATTAGAGTAACTGTCCAGGCTACCATTCAATTTGTGATAAAGCAACCAGTGTCTCCCAACCCTCCTGTATGCACCAAAGCCACCATAATTACGTATGGTAAGAGGTCACTCCAGCCATACCATCAGTCACTGCATAATTGGTTATTTTATACTATGAGTTCAGGTGACCTTTGGGTTTGTATTGCAGATTTCTGCAGAGACCAGAACTAGTTTGCCTTTGTGTCCCACCTCACCATATTTAAATCATCTGGGGCCGAATTTCTGGTCAGTGTGCGGGGCCGGGACCTGCACGCTGATGCGTAAAATGATGCGGGGTGACATTGGGCGTGCGTCCTGACGTCACGCCGCAACATTTAGATTTTCAGTTCGGCAGGCACGCAGCCGAACTGTCAAAGGCCCATTAAAGCCTGTTAATTACTTAATTAAGGTCCTTGTCAGAGCTGCCCATCCAACCTTATGGTTAGCGGAGCCCAGGCGGGCTTCCGAAAAACATGAAACCTCATCCACGGGCAAGATGAGCTTTCATGAGGGTTTTAAAAATGTTTATTAAGTTTTAACGTTCAAGTAATTGACATGTCCCAGCTCATGTGACACTGTCACATGAGCTGGGACATGTCAATAATTTTTTTCTTCCCCATTCAGCAGTTTCTAAAGTTGAAACAATCTCCCTCAGGCAGCACTTGCCTCAGGGAGATCTGTGGGTTCTTTTGCGCATGCATGAAAGAGCAAACAGACCTGCTCAGGAAATCTTCCCCCCTGCCCGCATTGGGAGTGCACAGTGCTTCAAGGCGGACGTCACACTAGGCGGGTCTTAATTGGGGGGAAGATGCTGCCCCTGATCTCATTATAACATTTCAAACATGGACAAAAGAGCTGAACTCCTGAGGTGAGGTGAGAGTGACTGCCCTTGACATCGAGGCAGCATTTGACCAAGTGTGGCTTCATGGAGCTCTGGCAAAACTAGAGTCAACTGGAATCAGGGGAAAACTCTCCACGGGTTGGAGTCATAGCTAGCACAAAGAAAAATGGTTGTGGTTTTTGGAGGTCAGTGATCCCAGTCCCAGGACATCACTGCAGGAGTTCCTCAGTGTAATGTCCTCAGCCCAACCATCTTCAGCTGCTCCATTAGTGACCTTCCTTCCATCATAAGTGGGGATGTTCGCTGATGATTACACAATATTTAGCACCAACCACGATTCCTCAGATACTGAAGCAATGCATGTCTATATGCAACAAGACCTGGACAATATCCAGGCTTGGGCTAACAAGTAACATTCGCGCCACACAAGTGCCAGGCAATGACCATCTCCAACAAGAGAGAATCTAATTATCACCTCTTGACATTTAGTGGCATTACCATTGCTGAATCCCCCACTATCAACATCTTCGGGGCTACCATTGACCAGGAACTGAACTGGACTAGCCATATAAATACTGTGGCTACAAGAGCAGGTCAGAGGCTAAGAATCCTGAAGCAAGTAACTCACCTCCTGACTTCACAAAGCCTGTCCACCGTCTACAAGGCACAAGTCAGGAGTTTGATGGAATAGTCACCACAACACTCAAGAAGCTTGACACCATTCAGGACAAAGCAGCCCGCTTGATTGACACCTCTTCTACAATCATTCACTCAATCCACTACCAACACGCAGTAACAGCAGTGTATACCATCTACAAGGTGCACTGCAGGCACTCACCAAGCCCCCTCAGACAGCACCTTCCAATCTCATGACCACTGCCATCTAGAAGGATAAGGGCAGCTGACAAATGGGAACACCACCACCTGGAAGTTCCCCTCCAAGCCACTCACCATCCTGACTTGGAAATAAAGCGCTGTTCTGTCACTGTCACTGGGTCAAAATCATGGAACTTCCTTCCTTACAGCACTGTGGGTGTATCTATACCACATGGACTGCAGTTGTTCAAGAAGGCAACTCACCACCACCTTCTCAAGGGCAATTCAGGATGGACAATAAATGCTGGCCTAGCCAGCAACACACATACCCCATGAATAAATTTTTAAAAATTGTTTACTATGAGCTTGTAGATTTTAAGTATTTGCTTGTCCTATATAAAATTGTTTTAATGTCCAGGTGTTCTATTCGTCTTCCTCTGAAATTCTGACAAACATCCTCCTCCAAACCACTTGTTTCAATTTTTCCATCATCTCTTTGAATTTGTCCCTTCTTAAGTTATAAATTAGCTCTAGTTCTTTGGCATATTTAAGTATCAAGTCTAAACATGATAATTCATTAGTCATTGCTCCCCAGTGCTGCTATAACTTCCATTTCCTGTACTGTGTCTGGCTACTTATATCCTCTCTGAACAAGGAGTAATAAGACAGGATTAATTAATGGCCTCATAGTAAAGGATTCTCTAGATAAGAGATAACACGAGAGAATTTTATACACAGTTTGAGGATGAGAAATTTGGGTCTTAAGATAAAAAGGCAGAATTGGCTAAAGTGGACTGAAAAAAACAAGTTAAAAGGTAAGACAGTAAGCAGTGGCAGACATTTAAGGAGATATTTCAAAACTCTCAGCAGAGATATATTCCACTGAGAAAGATGCACCCACCTGTGGCTAGCTAAGGAAGTTAAGGATGGTATCAAATTGAAAGAAAAGATGTACAATGCTACAAAGATTAGTGGTAGGCCAGAAGATTGGGAAAACATTAGAAACCAGCAAAGAGTGACCAAAATGATAATAAAAGTGGAGAAATTAGAGTATAAGAGAAAACTAGCAAGAAGTATAGGGCAGGATTTTTGGGTCGTCAGGTGGGCACGGCAGGCAGACCCAGGAAACAGCAACCTGCGAACAGCCCTGACTGCAATTTCATGCTGGCTGGCCAATTAACGGCCAGCCAGTGTGAAAGGCACACTGAGAAGCTCAGGGTTGTTGAGGTGGGGGTGGGAGGAGGGAGAACACTGAAGTCTGCACATGTGCAGGGGAGCACACACTGAAAGATCTCCGAAGGCAGAGAACTGCTTCAGGGAGTTGAAGAATAGAAAACCTTTAAATAAAGATGTGAAAAATGTGAAGAAAATATCCCCACATAGGACTCACTCACAGGACTCACTCACATGAATATAGGCATGATATAAATCCTGTCAAAACATTTTTTATGGATTAATGTCGGAAACTTCATCGAGCCCGTGGATGAGGTTTCCTCAAAAATGCAAAGGCTGCCTGGCCGATTCACCTATCCACCAACCGTAAGGTTGGACAGACAGCGAAAAATAGCAGTTAATTAATTGATTAATTGCCTTAATAGGCCTCTTAATTGTCAGAGGGTGCGTTGCCGTCTCTCACACGTGCCCGCCAACTGAAATATCGCGCGAGTGCGTTATGATGCTGGGATGCTCGCCTGATGTCATCACGCACTATCTTACGCCCGATCAAGTCAGACGCATGCCCACCCGTGGGACATAAAATTTTGCCCATAAAAACAATAAAAGCGTCCATAAGTATATAAAAAGGAAAAGCATAGTGATAATGAGCGTTAGTTCTTTCGAGGGTGACACTGGGATATAATTGTATTGGAAGCAGTTTAGCGAATGTTCATTAGGGTGATTCCTGGGATAAGGGGGTTGTCTTATGAGAAAATGTTGAGCGGGTTAGGCCTATACTTATTAGAGTTTAGAAGAATGAGAGGTGATCTTATTGAAACGTATAAGATTCTGAGGAGCTTAACAGGATAGACACCGAGAGGATGTTTCACCTTGTGGAGAATCTAGAACGGGGGGCAGAGTTTAAAATTAAGGAGTGTCCCATTTAAGACAAAGATGAAGATGAATTAACTTCTTCTCTCAGATGGTTGTTAGTCTTTGGAATTCTCTTAAATAGTGTTCAGTGGCAGCTGGGTCACTGAATATATTCAAGGCTGAGTTAGACTTTTGGCTGACAAGGGATCAAGGATTATGGAGAACAGGCGAGAAAGTGCAGTTAAGGCATGATCAGCCATGATCTTCTAGCAGAGCAGACTCGATGGGCTGAATAACCTGCTCCTGCCCGTATTTTTATGATCTTAT
Source organism: Carcharodon carcharias (assembly GCF_017639515.1). Taxonomy (NCBI): domain Eukaryota; kingdom Metazoa; phylum Chordata; class Chondrichthyes; order Lamniformes; family Lamnidae; genus Carcharodon; species Carcharodon carcharias. The sequence continues at coordinate 93,568,398 of NC_054471.1, forward strand.
GAAAATTATATTAATTTTATTGTCTGGATTAAGCAGTGCTTCTGATATTGACACCAAAAGCATTGTTCCCTAATGCCAAAACAGCCTCCAGTTCCACTTTGTTTCTAATATTATAAACATTAATATACTCGCATATGTTATCAGATGTGCCCTCTCTTACATCCCTGCTCATAGGGTGGAATCATCCCAGATTTGCAATAGGTGCAGTAGCAGGCAGATAGAACGTTTTATCTGCTGGCTGCAGTGGTTGGTTTTCACTCCGTATCATCCCAAACCCGCTATATTATTTATGCATTCTCGGGAAACATGCCATTTCCATGGCGGGCAGGCTCTCATTTGCCCACCACTCCATCACCTCACTCTTCATCATGTCAGGCACCATATTTAAAGTGCAGCTGCACGCACACATCTTAGTGCTTCTAGGTCACAACTACCGCAGGGAAGATGTCCTCAAAAAGCAAAACGACTACAGCCCACAGGTTTAGTGATGCATCACTGGGAGGCCTTTTGGATACCATGGAGGCCTGCTGCGATGTCCTAAACCCCCGCTCTGGCTGCAGGATGGTCAGCAGCATGATCAACCAGACTTGGTGGCAGTAGCAGTGGTGGTCAGCAGCAATGCCCTGCAAAAGAAGATAGCTTCCCAGTGCTACTACAGGATGAATGGTTTCATCTGTTCTGCCAACATAGTTCACTCTTGTCATCACTCTCAACTCACACACTCACAAACCCATCACATATCCACAGGGATCTCACACCTCAAGGGACAACATCATTAACTTTCACACACACCCTCACATCTCCATCAGACTCATACCCTCTCAAGCTCACATCGTCATCCTGTCCATGGCTCCACTCACTACACAAACATTCCACGCAGTGACACGTGTCCTGCTCACACTCTCTTCATCTGTTTCCATGTAGGAGAAGCCTGCTCACATCAGCAGGGAGAGGTCCCAGACCAGGGGTGGAGTGGCCCACATTAGGCCCCTCACTCACTTTGAGGAGTGTGCCATCACGCTGACTGGTGAGGATGTGGATCATGCCTGCGGCAACGGTGAGGTCGGCAGTGAACATCCACCTGGTGATCCTGCACCACATCATCCGTCTTTCGTAACTGTGAGTGCTCTCTCTCCTGCTTTTGACTCTGCTGCCACGCACTAATTATCTCTACTTTGGTTCACAGGGAGCTCTGCCAAGGGATCAACACCCTTAGTCAGCCATTCCCTCAGCTCCATCCAGGTCCTCATCTGCAGCCAAGAGGACACTTCCTCCAGTGAAGAGGTAGAAATAAATAGCCTGGAAGACCCATCACAGCAGAGGGAATAGCCGGCCTGTGAGTGATTCTGGAGGGAAAAGGGTTTGTGTAGCAGGGCCTTTCAGAGCCTTGTGCAAGCACTCTCACTTGCACGGATCCTTCACAATTCATACTCATCTCAATTTCCTGAACATCTTCAATGCTGCCTGCTGGTGTTCGCTTTCAATTGTCCATCTGAGCTGACCTGCATCTCCACCCACCAACTGATCATACTCCCATGCAGCACCTGATCTCGCCCAGCACAATTCTCGTTTCACTTTCAATTTGGACAGCATGGTGCTAATACAGTTTTACTTCCGCTCCTCCATCTTTTACCCTCCCCTAGTAACCCATTCCCTGCCCCCTATCAGAGTTGACCCCCTTGGCATCACATTCCACCTCCCCTCCATTACCTCCCAGCCCCAACCCTTTTCCTTCAGAGATGTCCAGATGAATGTGCACATTCCTTTCCTTTTCAAAAATTCCAATCCCCATCCATATTCACCTCTCCAGTCACCTCCTCCCCACCCCCAGGGTCCGTGTCTGGCTCTGAGTCCCCACCAACCACATCCCTTCTACTGCTGCCATCAATCCCTTACCCTCCCACCCAACAGCCTCACTCTGCCCTCGGTCATTCTCACCCTTACTCCATACCACGCCCACTCTCAGTTCGCTCCCCAGGAGGCAGACATGAACCTATGTGACTTCTCCTGTGCATGTTCACCTGCGTATCCCTCCTTCTCCCAGTCCTCTGACACCCCAGACACCCCCCATCCCCTTTGTCCATCCCCCTTCCTGACTCATTCCTCCACCTTTACCTCTTCCTTCAGCCTTACTCCTATACCCTCCCTGACTCCTTCCTCCCCATGGCCACCCTCCCCCCTCTGCACTCCTTCTTTTGCACCATACACCCCACTTACACCTAACTTCCCAGTTGCCATCTTCTCCCCCATTATCCCAACCTCCCACTCCCTCCCAACCTCAGCCCATCCTGAAACCTTCATTCCCCGATCCCAACCTCAGCCCATCCTGACACTTTTATTACCCCCCTCCCAGCCTCAACCCCACCCTGACACATTCATTCCCCCCTCCCGACCTCACCCCATCCTGACACCTTCACTCTCCCCTCCCAGCCTCACCCGCCCCCATGACACCTCTCCCTCTCCCAGCCCTTCTTCTCCCACCCATCACCCATTGGGTGATGCAACAGTGACTATCCAACTTCTGCGAGCTGCTTCGCAGCAGTGCCATGTCCATGAGAATCCACCCAGCAAGCCATGGATGTTCATCCAGGGTGCCGTTGAGATCAGGCTCCAGCATCCTCTGCTTCTCGGGTGTCTGCGATATGAGCAAAGCCCTGGCAGTAAGTCCCGACTTCTGGATGTTATACTTGTCAAGATATGTTCTAGGTCGGCGTGTTTTCCTGCTGACACGGGCAGACAGAGGGTGGGGGGGGGTGGCGGTTGGTGGTAGGGATGGGCAATTCCGGCGCGCAGGCCTAATAATAATATGCTGATGCATTACAATGAGGTTCCTGACATCCAATGGCGGAGAACGCGGAGTGGGCAATCATGAACTAGTTTCACGCTGTTGTGAAACCGATCACACCATGTTGTCTGTTCAAGTCACAAACACACCCGATGCCAGCAGGCACGGAAAATTCCAGCCATGATTTCTGTTCAGTTTGTTTGAAACATAACATTAAGATGTTTGTAACATACAGGATTAAATAACAATTCAGCTAATTACAGTTTCTTTGTATTAGTTATTCCTCAGCAACAAAAGTGGGTCTGCTAAACTATTAATGTTAAATGATGCATGGACTGTGAAGAAGTGTCTGTGAAATATTCAGCAACAAATGCTACAGTTTAGTATCAATCTAGAGTACACTTAACTAATATTTTGCAAAATAAATCTGAATAAGATAGAATAAAAAATTCAAACTTTATTAATAAAAGGGTTGTATTTTGTATTTGTCATATATTTGATATCTGGCAATGAAAACTGAGAATGATTTTTTGATGAAATATATTCAATTAAATATGCGCTTGATCACTAAATTTTCATTTTGTTCTTTTATTATGAGCGTTTGAATAACTGTGCTTGTGAGTCAATGTGTGTTTGAGCAGAAAGTGTTTTGTGCTGACACCAGTGTAAACACATTTGGTGTCCCCCATTAAAGATTTGCAAAATTGAATCAAAATGGTTTATTCATGAATGAATCCAAAGGAACGTAAATGCAGAAATGAACTGGTGTAAATTTTATGCAAAAATTAATTATGTATTGGAAAGAGAATCAAAAATACATTTGCAGAGGGCTACTCTCTGATGACAGGACATTTCCTACTAACAAACTTTACAGGTCAACAATCTTGAAAAATAGACTTGCTAAGCACTGGGGATTCTCAAATGTACTTTAATGGATAATGGCAGCCAAGAGAGATTCCCAAGCCCCTGAGTGGAATTGGTTTTTATGTTATGATTCAGCAGCTTTTAAAGTGTAGTTGAAGGATAAATATTCATAAGCAATCGTACTTTTGCTCATTAGTCAGGTCTGTAATAGCTCTCCAATTCAGTGAATGTGGGAGATTCATATTAAGCATGAAGACAAATATTGAGTTATAAATTGCCAGAGTGGACATAAGCTATTATATTAACAACTAGGAGGTACTCATCATCATGAGTACATGATGCTGTACTCATCATGCAGCAGTTTGGAGTGCCAGTACACTGTAGAATGGAGCGGAGGAGTTTTTTTTGCTTGCACCATCCCACAAGGTGGATGTCTGATCTGAGCTAGTGAGGGAAGTTTAAGCATATAAAACGATACATTGGGAGTAGTGAAAAATTAAAAACCTGAACCCTGACTTGCTTCCAGCCTGCTCACTTCCAGGCTGGGATTTTGTTGGTTCAGTAGTGGTCTCTCCCGCCAGACAAAAAATCTTCTGGGAACTCTCACCAATTCCGTAGGGGAGGACTGATGGAATCAAGTGCCTTTCAGGCAATTGTCGAGCCTTTCCTGTGATTGAGGTCCCCGGCAATGGATGTCCTGCCAGCTGAGAGCTCCTAGCCATGAAAGGGCTGGCTGCTGGTGGCACTGCGCCCGCCAGAGTCTCAGGATCATTGTGGGATCCCAGGCCCAGGGTGAGTGAGGGCAGGATGGGGGTCGAGGGCTGGGGGTTGAGGGAGAGGTGAGGTGGGGGGGATCAGAGGCAAGGGCGGGGGTATGGATATCATCTGCCCGATGCCATGTCCCGCGATTGAGAACAGGATGCCTGATAGTGAAGGAGACCCCATCCCCTCCAGGAGGCTGCTGGAAAACACAACAGATTTTGCTAGGTGGACTTCCAAGGTCACAAGAGCCCCATGCAGCCTCCATTTAATCACTGAGCAACCACTAAGTTGTGGTGGGCTTATTAATCAGCCCAACTGACATCGTGGCATGGAGGCCATGAATCCTGCACCAGCCCCTTCTGCCCTTTACCTTAATCAGGGGAGGTTTTCCTGCCACCAGGTGAATGACACTGGGTATCTCCCACAACATGGGCCCGGCTGCCATGTTTCTCACCGTGACAGACTGCATAAAATCCAGCCCATGGGTTTTACAGATGTGGCACAAGAGGTGGGCAGCCAACACACGCCAAGGAGACACGTTGATGATTTAAATATTTTAATGAGACTGGCTGCCTCTGATTTAACCTGTTTTGTGAGTTTCTTCATTGGGCTTCATGTTTCCTAGGCCTCGGTAAATGCTGGGGCATTAAGCGATGGTAAGGACATTGAATGCCAGTGGGAGGGATTTAGACTCCCTCTTAGTGGAGATGATCATTGCCTGGTATACGTGTGGCACAAATGCTACTGGCTACTTATCAACACAAGCCAGAATGTTCTCCAGGTCTTGCTGCATGCTAATTCAGATCACCAGCTGAGGAGTTGTGAATGGAATTGAGCACCATGCCATCATCAGTGATAAAGTGAAGCTTACTGTTGAAGCAGGTAAAGGTTGTTGCCCAGAATACTGACCTGAGTTGAGTGGAAGTGCCTGTTCTATTGGCTCAGCTTTTTCCTGGTTTCATGAGACAGTTCAGAACTTGGCTTCTCTTGCTTCAACTATGTTAAATGGGATCAGCTTCCCCATTTGGAATTGGGTAGAGACACAGCCAAAGACATGTATCCTTCTGGTGGCTTTGGAATTTCCAGTAGCCACTGTAAGGTCAGAACCCTGCCTTCAAGGCAAATAAAGTTAAGAGAGTATACTGTTTATATGCAAAGCAGGTTTTCCACTGCCATCTTTCCAATAGTAGAAAAATGTATCTTTCTTTAGCAGTGAACTCAAATAAAGATGAACGCTGGTGCAGAATGGAAATAATTGGGCATGACTAGCATGGACAAAGACGGGAAGATACACATGAACATCTGCAAATCAGCAGAAAAAGTCCAGCTGTTCCATCAATCCTGTACCACACCCAAGATAGCTGGAGCATTACAACTAGACATTTCCAACCCTGCCACAGCCATCCAGGCCAATAAGGGAACAAATATCCTGGAAATTCCTCAAGAATTTCCCCAGATTATCAAGATCAATCCAGGAAATCACATGAACCATACCCTCTTTTTGATAGAGCCCTGCCCCAATCAAATCCATTCTGAATAGCACACCTCAATGTGACTTTCAGTGCGCTTGTTGACTCATCTGAAAATGGACAATATTTTGTTTCAAAATCTTCATAGGTTAAGTCACCCAGCTAACATATATAGATGAACTAGGTAGGCTGGCAACCATTTGAATCTGTACAACAGAATCCCTAGGAAGGCTAAGAGGAAATTGCTGGAAACCATTTCCCTTGTTATCTATGAAACAAAGGAGCATCAACGAATAACTTTTTCCACAGATTAAAGTGATCTTTTAGAGAATTCTGGAGAAATTTCTTTACTCAGAATTGTGAGAATGTGGATCTCACTATCACAGGGAGTGGTTGAAATGATGAGAATTGATGTATTTATGGGGAAACTAGATAGTACATGAGGGGACAAAAATAGAAGGATATGTTGATATGATGAGATAAAGTAAGAGCCAAGTATGGAGCATAAATATTAACTTAGACCTGTTGAACAGAATGGCCTGTTTTTGTGTTGTAAAATTCTATGGGAGGAATTTTATGCCAGCGGGATTTTACCTTCGCACTGAAGAAAATGGAGTTTAGAATAGCTCGCTGTATTCTACAGGGATGGGACCGTAAAATTCCAGCCTATGTCTCAGTATGGTATACTTCCAGTATGGTTTTTTCCTTCTTTGTGCATTAGACTCCTCTAGTTTATGCTAATGAATGAACATGTAATCAAGAAACCCCATAGCCTCCTCATCACACTGATGATTGGATGTGTCAAGCTTTTTCTTGGTTGGCAACTATCTCAACACTGTCACTGCTATGACATGAGAAAACCTCCATACTAGTATGTGCTAGTGAACTATGGTTATACTCGTGGTGCTGAAATTGATTTCAAAAGGGAAAGACTTCCATTTATATAGCACCTTTCACGATCACCAGACATCTTAAAGCACTTTACAGTTAATGAAGCATTTTTGAAATGTAGTCATTGTTGCAATGTAGGAAATGAAGTTGCCAATTTGTGTACAGCAAGCCCTTACTAACAGCAATGTCATAATGGACAGATAATCTGATTTTGTGATGTTGATTGAGAGATAATAATTGGCCAGGTCCCTGGAGTTATCTCTCCTTTCATCTTTGAAATAGTGCCATGGGATCTTTCACATTCGTCTTAGAGGGAAGATTGGGGCCTCGGTTTATCATCTCATCTGAAAGATAACATCTCCAATAGTGCAACACTCCCTCAGAACTGCACTCTGGAGCCTTCATTGTTGTGCTCATATCCTGGAGTGGGACTTGAACACATAGTCATGTGATAGAGGCAAGGGTGTTACCAACCAAGCCATGGCTGATGCACAATACTGTTTTGTTATGATCGTTAAGTGTTTGCTTGCTTGTGTTGGGTAGAAGATTGAATATTGCTACAGTCAAGCCTGTCTGTTGTCAATCTCAGTGAATAATTTTGGGCTTTTTAATCTGTTTTGATGTCCTTTTGTCAACTGCTTTACTTTCCTTCAGTGATGGACTGGGAGATAGCATCAGCTGCATCATTAATTCTTTGAGGAATTCACTTAGTTTCAAAGTCAAGGTTATTAATCGGCAGGTTGCCGCTAGAATTATGTAATCATGGTGTAGCTGTACTTGGATTAATTAGTTGTAGACAGACTTCTAAATTAGAAGATTGGAGTTGTGAGTCCTATTCCAGGCTTTTGAAACCATATTCAAAATTGCCATTCTAGTACAATATCGACGAAGTTCTGTAGTTAGAGGTGCTGCCCCTCAGATGAGACATAAACAAGTCAGATGAATATTAAAGATCTTGCACCACTACTTAAAGAAAAACAAACCATTTTCCCAGTCTCCCAACCACGTCCCACAGCCAATATCACCAAGAAAAAAATCTGGACATTCATTTCATTGCTGTTTGTAGGGTCTTGGTGAATACAAAATAACTGCAAAGTTTATTTAGTAACAGCTAATTAATTTGAAAGTAATTGTATGCGAAGTGCATTAACACATGTTTAAAAGACACATTTTGATGCAATATAAAAGCAAAACCTTTTTTCCTCTCTTGTTAATGCTTACTGATACTCACTAGTGAGAAAAGTATCCTTAGTCGCTTCCTCAACATTAACATAATTATTAAATGGAAACAATGTACTGCTCAGTATTACTTCCTACAATTATGTGCCTTGTTGTAGACCAGTCTTGGAAGATCATTGGATAGAAATCCCAGAATTCCATATTGAACATCATTATGGGAGTGCCACCCAGTCAATGACTGTAACAGAGAAGTTCAAAACTTTTCACATATCTCAGGCAACTAGGGATTGGTAATAAATGTGGGCTTGCCATCATTAGCCATTTGAAGAAAAAAGGAGTAACAAATGATGGTTAAATGTGATTTAAGTTATCTAAAGAAAACATACACAAAAGCTAAAAATGGAAAATATCTGCCCAGGAGGGGAAAACAAGAGGCCGTTAATCTTAACAAAGCAGCAAATACTAATGCAGAGGGAAGGCATACCATATAGGCTGCTTTCCTTATGGCAGTAGGATATCTGTTCTTGAGCTAGTGGGCCTTCAAGAATAGTATTCAGCAGGGTAAAATAGGATTTTGACCTAATAATTCTCCTAGGTGGGTCTGCAACGTAATAGAGAATTATGAAAACTATCAGTATGCATTACTTTCTTCCGTTCTGTAATTATTTGGGCACAGAGTCAAGGAATGGAGAAGAAACTCAGGAGAGAAGCTGAAGTAGCCAGGTTTTATCCCCTTGCAGAGCTGCTCTCTATTCTCAACCTAAAAGGGGAATAATGCCATCTTCATTTTTTTTTGCTGGAAATGCTATTTATTATTAAACTTACAAATTGGAATATGGTTGCTTTCCATCTTGTGGGGATATGACCAGGGAGGAATTTATTCATCATTTTAGTTAATTCACCAAGGAATCAGGAAATTTCTTTGGCAGAGGAGTTGATAAATTTTCACCATTAGTGCTTCTAATGCAGAGCTTGGTTGTCTGGGAGTGCATCTTGGGAATTCAGGTGCAGGCTCCCATCATTTTGCAACAGGAGTGCAAAAGACAAAATCTATCATCGGATTTTGCTACATTTTAACATTATTTGTTCTGTGGCAGCATCAACAGGGAAGAGCTGGCCAGGGTATTGGAGTCTAACTGCCCAACTGGGTGGCTTCCATCAGGCCTTTTAAGTGGCTTACTACTGTGCTCATAGGTGCTTTAAACAGCTGTCCGCTCCAGGACACTTCAAACAGATGAGCACTAAACAGTTTAAATGCCTACTCAGTTACATATTTTATTCTTCCATGTGGGAACTTGAAAACTTCAAGGTTTATTAAATAAATTATTATTAACAAGTAGGGCAGAACTAATCAAAAAGTTAATTCAAGTATAATTTTCAATAGAAACTATGTAAGCAGATGATGTTGAGATTAATTAAAACCTGAATACTAATTTAATTTGTTCTTGGTTCCAAAATTCAGAGCTTGATTACATATATTAAAGCAAATACTTTTGTTATCATCCCTGCAGGTCTATCAGTCAGCCTTTCAAGGTCCAGCAATTTTCTCATCGTGAATGTGGACACAGATCAGCTGTTGCATTTCAATTCTAATAGTTTTGTATTTTTTAGAGTTGCATCAACATTTTTCCCAACCATTACTTAACCAGCAATTAAGGCACTCAGAGCAGGAAATGGGCATCATTACAATGCTTTCCTTACTGGCAAGGTTAATACTGATGCGACTCAAAATCTCTTTAGACCAAGCATTCATATTTGTATTTTTGTCATTAAAATAATGTGCTGCAGTGACTAAAAAGATGCAAAAAGATAAATTAATGCAGACAGTTTAAGAGTTACCAGCTGTGAGACCCTATTTTTTTTTTGGATGGGACAGAAGATATTTTTTATTTACTTTAGTTACCTCCAAATTCTAAGAGACACAATATGATGCAATATAATCCTAAATTGCCATTTATTTTAATTAGCAGCTAACATGAGGGGCAGAATTTTCTGCCTACCGGGTGGGCGCGCCCAACCCAATCTCTGGCAGGCGGGGAGCCGATTCCTGTCGGAGAAGTGGGCCCTACCGCTATTTTAAGTGAGCGGGCCAATTAAGCCTGTGACGCTATGGGCTTCCTGTGCGGCCAGGTGGGGGGATTCCCCAAATGCGAGAGTGCGCTCTTTTGCGCATGCGCATGAAAGAGCGCACATCTCCTGAGGCTAAGTGCTGCCTCAGGGAGATCGCTGACAGTTGTGAAAACATTAAAAATAGAAAAAAAAATCCTTAACCTGTCCCCCTCATGAGACAATGTCACATGAGATAGGACATGTCCATAAATTTCACTAAAACTTTATTAAACTTTTTAAATCCCTAATGAAACCTCATCCCACCAGTGAATGAGGTTTCTTGTTTTTTCTATTCCCTGCTGGGGCTCCTGGCCTGGCCTCCAACCTTAAGGCCATTGACAGGTTGGCGGGCCCGCAGCTGATTTTGCTGTGCCCCCGCCTTCCTGAAATTTAAATGGGGCAGGATGACGTTGGGGTTCCGCCCGACATCGTCCCGCTTCATTTTGCATTTGGCGAGCGGGCCCTACCCCCGCTCGCTAACAGCAAAATTTAGTCCGAGAAGTTTACAATTAATTGTGTTAATCACAAACTTATTGCTCACTTTATTAATAAGTTGAGTGCAATTGGTCTTGGAACAATCCATAAACATAAACATTTGCTAGTTTTCAAATAAAAGTTACACATTCATATTCTGAGGCAGTCCAAATCTGTGCAATATCAAACCTACACAACTGTTTCTCTAGCATTCTGCAGCTCATGGGTGTTCTACTTCTCTGTGTAGCAGTTGCCACGGCAATTATATGACAAGCCAATTTTCTTCATCCTATACTTTATTTTGAGTTCAATATGTAAAAAGATTTAATCTGTGCATAGCCATTAAGATTACTTGGATAGCTAAAATGGAATATTTATTCACAATTACTATGCAATTATTAATATCTCTTAATTACAAACTGTTCATGAGTTAAATCACCCTGTAGAGTGTTGGATGTAATCATCTAAATTAAACAACCCAATGGCAAATTAACCACTTGACCTTACTAATGAGTCACCCATTATTTCTACTGACACTAAGAAACAATATAGCAGACAAAATCCACGAGAGCACAAGCCATATTTTATGATGCGCGAGACTGATACTTTAAATTAAAGAACTTTATAAGATAAATGAGATACTCGTGAACCCATTATGCTTTTTCTTTACACCATGTAGTCAGGAAATACAGAGGAAAAGCTATCAAAAAACAAAACAAAGGGCAGAACAACTTATGGAAGTATATCAGGTGACATAGTTCAGTTCTAGCCCTGAGTAGTCCACAAGTACTCTTAAGCCAAAAAAGCATGTTCCCCTGTGTATAAGACCATAAGACCATAAGACATAGGAGCAGAAATTAGGCCATTTGACCTTTCGAGTCTGCTCCGCCATTCAATCATGGCTGATAAGGTTCTCCCGCCTTCTCCCCGTAACCTTTGATCCCCTTACCAATCAAGAACCTATCTATCTCGGTTTTAAATACACTCAAAGACCTGGCCTCCACAGCCTTCTGTGGCAATGAATTCCATAGATTCACCACTCTGGCTAAAGACGTTTCTCCTCATCTCTGTTCTAAAAGGTCTTCCCTTTACTCTGAGGCTGTGCCCTCGGGTCCTAGTCTCTCCTACTAATGGAAACATCTTCCCCACATCCACTCTATTCAGTATTCTGTAAGTTTCAATCAGATCCCCCCTCATCCTTCTAAACTCCATCAAGTATAGACCCAGAGTTCTCAAACGTTCCTCATAAGTTAAGCCTTTCATTCCTGGAATTGCTCTCGTGAACCTCCTCTGGACCCTCTCCAGGGCCAGCACATCCTTCCTGAGATACGGGGCCCAAAATTGGTAACAATATTCTAAATGTGATCTGACCAGAGCCTTATAAAGCCTCAGCATCACATACCTGCTTTGATAACTTTTTAACATTAATTGTTTCTATGATTGTACTTGCATCCCAATTTCCAAATAAAATGACCAATGTCTCTCAGTTGGGTTTTATGAAATGAAAATGTGAAAACAGGTTGGGTATTATAATGGCGATTTTAACCACTGGATGTAAGTTCGGAATGTCTAAGTAGTTCAGCATCCAAGTTAGTAAATGTCACACATGACCAATGTGTCTGGGGTGCCATGAGAGCTAGTGCACAGCTTCACTTATATGATGTGACCCAAATAATATGTTGGAAATGTAAGTTGTAGCCCCTGTGGGTGAGAGTGACCAAAGAATGTTTAAGTTTGACATGAGGCTGCATCTTACCTGTGTCAGGCGGGCTGGGCGGGAACAGGTAGGAGCAGGCGCGGAGCTGATCACCGCCTGTGATCAGCTGCGCACCGCCATTTTATGTGGGAAGGCCAATTAAGGCCCTGCCACCTGTGCGGGTGGGGGGAGGAGGGAGAGTCAGGGCCTGCGCCATGCCTGAAAGATTGCAGCAATCTCCTGGAGGCACGGAACTGCCTCATGGAGATTAAGTTGGTAATGAAAATTTTGAATAAATGATCCGAAAATTATTTAAACATGTCTCCTCATGTGACGGTATCACATGACCTGGGACATGTTTGTGCATCTCGCAAATTTTATTTAATTATTTTATTAAACTTTCAGGAAACCTCATCCTGCCCGTGAATGAGGTTTCCTGAAAAACGTGAAGGCTGCTTGGACCCTTCTCTTGCCCGCCAATCTTAAGATTGGATGGGCAGCGCTGTTAATTAGCTAAATTACTTTTCTAATGACCTTAATAGCCTCTGACAGTTTGGTGGGTGTGCAGCCGCCTCCAGCATTTGCACACTGAATGCAATATCGGAATGACGCTCAATGACGTCAGGATGCACGCCTGATGTCATTTTGCACGTTGGCATGTCCGGCCCCCCTCCCACTGATGGCAATATTCTGGCCATGGGATTCAACAACACAAAAGACAAACAACAGATATATTTTTAAAACGTCAACTTCAAGAACACAAGATTATGACATTAGTTTAATGGTATTTCTGTAAAGAACAAATAGAATACTTTTAAAAGTATTTTGCTGAGAAAACAGGATAAATACCTATGTCGGTGTAGCAACTATAGAAAATAATAAGCATGACTTTAATAAGGTCAACAAAAGAATCAGAAGTGAAATATGGAAGCAGAAGAAATTCTGAAGAGAAAATGGTGAAGAGGGTTGGAACATTCAGAAACACATTATATGGTGAACAATGAAGGCAAGTGGGAATCTGAAATGAACTTGACTGTAATACAAAATATAATGGTAAGAGGGCAGCTAGAGAGTTTTGCAGGTTGAACATAAATAGTTACTTGGCATTTTTAAAAATTATTATTCACAGGATGTCGGCATCACTGGTAAAGCCAGCACTTAATTCCCATCCTCTACTCCCCTTGAGAAGGTATTGGTGAGCCACGTTCCTGAACCACTGCAGAATATGTGGCATATGTACTTCCACAGAGCTGTTAGGGAGGTGTTTCCAGGACTTTGAACCAGTGACGTTGAAGGGATGGTAATATCGTTCCAAGTCAGGATGATGTGTGATTTGGAGCAGAAGTTGGAAATCGCTAATGATTGCACAGTGCTCAGTTTATTTTGTAGCTCCTTAAATAATGAAGCAAACATTGGCCAGGATTTTCCCCTTGGCGATTTGGGGGCGAGGCCCGGTCGCCGAGGGGAAAATGACGCGGGATGACATCGGGAGGAACCCCCGACATCATCCCGGTCCATTTAAATTTTTAGGAAGGCGGGTGGACAGTGAAATCGGCTGTCTACCCGTCGACCTATCAATGGCCAATTGAGGCCATTGACAGGCTAATTAAAGTAATTAAAGACCTGCCTGGCCTTAAGGCTGGTGGGCAGGCCAGGAGCGCCAGCAGGCTCCAGATTATTCATGAAACTTCATCCACTGGCGCGATGAGGTTTCATATCCATTTTGTAAAAAATTAATAAAGTTTATATGTTCTTTATTAACATGTCCCATCTTGTGTGACATTGTCACATGAGGGGGACATATTAATAATTTTTTAATATTTCTATTTTTAAAGTTTTTTCCACTGTCGGTATTCTCCCTGAGACAGGACCTTGCCTCAGGGAGAAGTGCACTTTTTCACGCACATGCATGAAAGAGCACACTTTGATAGATGGGGATTCCCACCCCCCGCCCCCCCCGACCCCCCAGAACAGGAAGCGCATGGTGCTTCCTGTTGTGGATGCTGCTAGGTGGGCCTTGATTGGCCTGCCCACTTAAAATGGCGGCAGGCCCCCTTTTCTGTAGCGGGGGTCAGCTGGCCGCCTGCCGCCAAGCCGGTGCTATCCAAGGGCAAAATTCTGCCCATTGTCACTTCTGACCCTACAATGAAGGTCACTGATGAAGCAGTTAAATATCATTGGGCCTAGGAGACTACCCTGAGGAACTCCTGAAGCGATGTCCTGGAGATGAGATGATTAGCCTCCAATGTTACAGCTAAATTCCTTTGCACTGGTCATGACTCATCCAATTATTATTTTGTTCAATTATTTACAAGAAAATGTACAAGAAACATAGTTCCATAACTGGAAGCCAAGGAGAATTCAGGATGTCACCATTAAGATGATGAAATTCCCAGGCAGAATATAAGGACTCAAAACAAATTAACCCCCATTGTTTTATCCTAATGTACTAAGAGAGACAACAGATGAGATTTGTGAGGTAGTCATGATAGGCATTGCGTGGGTGTCAATGAATGCTGGAGAACTCCTATGTTGGAAAAATGCATTTTCAAAAAGATTGACTAGCCAGCTAGGACCCTTTTGTAGAACCTTAATCCTCATTTAATTTTGGGTAAATTAGTAATAATCAGAAGAAAACTTGTGAATTGCCGGCATGAAAATAACCTAGTTATTCCTCAACTTATTTCATCTTTGCCATTACCTCTCCCTTACTGTCCCTGAAATTCTTCTCCACAATTTAATACCTCAAGGCTAGATTTCTCAAATGCCTTTATTGGCAAATCCCAGGCTTCTCTATATATGAACTCCAGATGTTTAAATTAAATTCCAGATTATTTAAAATGCAATGCATGTATCTTGTCCTGCACTAAGTACCTTTGTCTATCATGCATGTCCACAAGCTGGACATGCATGACAGACCATCCTTTTTGTCATTTACAAATGTCTCCATAACTTTAGTCCAACTTATTTCTCAGATCTTCTCCAGCCCTGTCACCAACTCACACTCTATAGTTCTCTGACCCTGGCCTCCTGTAAACCCACCTCTTACATAAGGCAGAGGCATTTTTAGACATCCACATCCTACCGTCAGGAACTTTCGCCCTCAACCACCTTGTTTCCCACTTGTAATCCTGCACTTTAAGAGCCTTGTTTTATTTCATTTTCAATTCTGTATCTGAATTCGTCCATTACCACTCAATCTGTTTTCTTTTATGTGAAGTGCTTCAGGCAATTTTATTCCCCAAACCCTTTAGTAATCCTTTATTCAATCAACTACTTAATTTATTTTTAAAATAGATGGACTCCTCTTGAATAATGATTTCTGCAGAGAATTTTTCCATTCTAACTGCTCTCTGTAAAAAAAAATCTTAAATTTGTAATTACTTCTTCTGATGCATCTCTAATAACTTTAGTAATACTCTTCAATGTCTCAAAGTCTTCAAGAACTCTATCAGGCCACCTCTAAAATTTATCTTAGCTCTCATGAAAAAAGCCTAATGCCTCTTAGAAACATAGAAACATAGAAACTAGGAACAAGAATAGGCTATTTGACACTTCAAGTCTGCTCTGCTATTCATTATGAGCATGGCTGATCATTCAACTCAATAGCCTGATCCCACTTTCTCCCCATATCCTTTCATCCCTTTCTCCCCAAGAGCTATATGTAACTCCTTCTTGAAAACATACAATGTTTTGGCCTCAACTATTTTCTGTGGTAGCGAATTCCACAGGCTCACCACTCTCTGAGTTAAGAAATTTCTCCTCATCTCAGTCCTAAATGGTCTACCCCGTATCCTCAGACTGTGACCCCTGGTTCTGGACTCCCCCACCATTGGGAACATCCTTTCTGCATCTACCCTGTCTAGTCCTGTTAGAATTTTATAGGTTTCTATGAGATCCCCCTTCATTCTTCTGAACTCCAGTGAATACAATCCTAATCAACTCAATCTCTCCTCATACGCCAGTCCTGCCATCCCAGGAATCAGTCTGGTAAACTTTCGCTGCACTCCCTCTGTAGCAAGAACATCCTTCCTCAGATAAGGAGACAAAAACTGCACACAATATTCCAGGTGTGGTCTCACCAAAGCCCTGTATAATTGCAGCAAGACATCCCTGCTCCTGTACTCGAATCCTTTGGCTATGAAAGCCAACATACCATTTGCCTTCTTTACCGCTTGCTGCACCTGCATGCTTATCTTCAGTGACTGGTGTATGAGGACACCCAGGTCTCATTGCACATTCCCCTCGCTCAAGTTATAGTCAATCAAATAATAATCTGCCTTCCTCTTTTTGCTACCATAGTGGATAAGCTCACATTTATCCACATTATATTGCATTTGCCATGCATTTGCCCACTCACTCAGCTTGTCCAAATCACACTGAAGCATCTCTGCATCCTCCTCACAGCTTACCCTCCTACCCAGCTTTGTGTCATCTGCAAATTTGGAGATATTACATTTAGTTCCCTCATTAAATCATTCATACATATTGTGAATAGTTGGGGTCTCAGCACCAATCCCTGCGGAACCCCACTAGTCACGGCCTGCCATTCGGAAAAAGATCTGTTTATTCCCACTCTTTGTTTTCTGTCTGCCAACCAGTTTTCTATCCAAATCAATACACTACCCCCAATCTCATGCGCTTTAATTTTACATGCTAATCTCTTATGTGGGACTTTGTCGAAAGCCTTCTGAATGTCCAAATAAACCACATCCACTGGCTCCCCCTCATCAACTCTACTAGTTACATCCTCGAAAAATTCCAGTAGATTAGTCAAGCATGATTTCCCTTTCGTAAATCCATGCTGACTCTGTCCGATTCTGCCACTGTTTTCCAAGCGCTCAGCTATTAAATCTTTTATAATGGACTCTTGAATTTTCCCCACTACCGACGTCAGGCTGACTGGTCTATAATTCCCTGTTTTCTCTCTACCTCCCTTTTTAAATAGGGACTACATTAGCTGCCCTCCAATCTGTAGGAACTGCTACAGAGTCTATAGAATCTCAGAAGATGACCACCAATGCATCCAATATTTCTAGGGCCACTTCCTGGGATGTAGATTATCAGGCCCTTGGGATTTATCGGCCTTCAATCCCATCAATTTCCCGAACACCATTTCCCTACTTATACTGATTTCTTTCAGTTCTTCCCTCTCACTAAACCCTGTGTTCCCCAATATTTCTGGTATGTTATTTGTGTCCTCTTTTGTGAAGACAGTAACAAAGTATGTATTTAGTTGGTCAGCCATTTCTTTGTTCCCCATTATAAATTCCCCTGTTTCTGACAGTAAGGGACCTACTTTTGTCTTCACCAATCTTTTTCTCTTCACATACCGATAGAAACTTCTCCAGTCAGTTTTTATGTTCCCCGCAAGCTTACCCTCATATTCTATTTTCCTCTTCTTAATCAATCCCTTGGTCCTCCTTTGCTGAATTCTAAACTGCTTCAAATCCTCAGGTCTGTTGTTTTTTCTGGCCAATTTGTTTGCCTCTTCTTTGCATCTGATACTGTCTCTAAGTTCCGTTGTAAGCCATGGTTTGGCCACCTTTCCTGCTTTACTTTTGCGCCAGACTGAAATAAACAAGTATTGCAGTTCACCCAGGCACTCTTTGAATGTTTGCCATTGCCTATCCACTGTCATCCTTTTAAGTAACGTTTCCCAATCCATCATAGCTAAGTCGTGCCTCATGCCATCATAGTTTCCTTTATTAAGATTCAGGACCCTAGTCTCAGAATCAACTACGTCACTCTCCATCATGATGAAGAATTCTATCATATTATGGTGGCTCATCCCCAAGGGGCCTCGCACAACTAGATTGCTAATTATTCCTTTCTCATTACACAATAGCCAGTCTTGGACAGCCTGAACGTATTAGTTCAGAAAACTATCCCGTACACACTCCAGGAATTCCTCCTCTATGGTATTGTTACTAATTTGATTTGCCCAATCCAAATGCAGATTAAAGTCACCCATTGTTACAAATGTTCCTTTATTGCATGCGTCTCTAATTTCCTGTTTAATGGCCATTCCCAACATCATCACTACAGTTTGGGGGTCTATATACAACCCC
The DNA here is from genome assembly GCF_017639515.1 of Carcharodon carcharias. Taxonomy (NCBI): domain Eukaryota; kingdom Metazoa; phylum Chordata; class Chondrichthyes; order Lamniformes; family Lamnidae; genus Carcharodon; species Carcharodon carcharias. The sequence continues at coordinate 93,586,698 of NC_054471.1, forward strand.
CACTCACTTTTTTTGCCCCTTAATGTTTCTCAGCTCTACCTGTACAGATTCCACATTGTCGGAGCTAATATCTTTCCTCACTATTGCGTTAATTTCCTCTCTAACCAGCAATTCAATTCCACCATCTTTTCCTTTTTGTCTGTCCTTCCTAAATACTGAATACCTCTTGATGTTCAGTTCCCATCCCTGGTCACCCTGCAGCCATGTCTCTGTAATTCCAAATATATCATACCTGTTTACATCTATTTGCACGGTTACTTAATCCACTTTATTGTGAATGCTCCTCATGTTAAGGCACAAAGCCTTAAGGTTTGTCTTTTTAACATTACTTGTCACGTGTTCCTCCTTAAAAATAACTTCTTAAAAGTAACATCCTGATGAATATATCCTGCACCGTTTCTATTGCATTTATATCCTTCCTAAAATGGGGTGCCAAAAGCTATACATTGTACACAACTAACATCTTTTGCAAATTCAGCATCACCTCCTCACCTTTGAGTTCTATGCCTTCAGGTACAAAATCAAGAATTTGATTTACCGCTTCCAGAATCTTATCCAATGGCACAGTCACTTTTAATTGCCCATATATTAGCACAACAGCTCTTCTATTCAATTTAAACTGTTACCATGTAAGATATACTTAATTTTGTTATTCTTAATTCTAAGATGTATTACTTCACATTTTTCTACATTGAACTGCATCTGCCATCTGCTAGCCTATCAATGATTATCCACGATCCTCATCAAAATGCATATCATAAAACTCAAGAGAAATCAAAACTTACCTTAATTAGGAGTTTGGGAACTACAATTCCCAGTGAGCCTCAGGACTTCTGCGCATGCAATGGCCAGGAATGGGCCGCACATGCGCATTTAGAGTCTGTCACATCCTAAGGCTGGGACCTAGCCCTGCACCCCTGCACAGTTTGTTGATTCCTTGCATGCACAGGCCAGGAAATGGCCACACATGTGTAGTTAGTCTTTTTCTATGTTCTCTAGGCTGGGAACCAGCCCTACAGGAAAGTAAAATGAAATAGTGTGAAACTGCAGGTCAGGTGACCTGAAGACAAGCTCCATTGCAAAGAAGGCCTTTTAGGGAGCAGGATATGGAAGAAGGTCCTAGACTAAAGAGTGGGACAGAAAAAGGTCTCAGGAGAAAGTCCCAGGCAGGGATCAGAGATAGATCCCATTGAGTCAAGATAATAACAGGAGCAGGGAAACAGGCTCAGAGTTAAAGCGAAAGCTGCGGGGAGTGGACTTAAGGCAAAGCAGGTTTGAGAAAAACCATGAAGATCCATGCTGTAGGCTGTAAAGTCAAACGTACCCTTTTGGGGCTGTGGTGTTCTGCTTGCAACGACCAAAGATCTAAAAGTGTGCTTCGGAGGTGAAATTTGAGTGTACACAGAGCTCCAGGGGAAAGGAATCTCAGAAGGCGAGATTGAAACCCTGGAGCTGGATTCTTGATGAAGTGGGGACAACTTTTGGAGAGAATTCCAAGATAAATTCTTTAAACATGGAAATTGAAAACCCCCAAGAGAATGACAGAGTTTTAGTGAGACCAGTTGACTCACAGTATAGCAAGCATCTGGGTGGGTTGTTGAGAAATCCATGAATACGCTTTTGTCGCATCTGTCATTTACTTTGGAGTGTGATGTGTCCAACTACAGTTCACCAATTAGTTCACATTTATGCATACTTATCCTGAATGTTAGTAGTTATATAGCTCATTTTTCTTGTTTAATAAATGTTTTATTCTTTGTGTTAAGAGTTCATCAGCGGACCCCTGTGCATTTGTTCAGTAACTTACCTCCACGATTTCCAGAAAAAAGTAAGTTAGGACCTAGCAAGCCAGGATTCACTTTGGGATCTGACTTTTCCTGTATTAAGATCAGCTGGGATCATAACATTTGTCATACACAAACAATTTGACATAATCAGCAAATTTCCATAATATTTTTTAATTTCCTGATTCTGGTCATTTCTGCATATCATACATAAGAGCACCATTCACTACACTTTTCCAGTCTAATACATTTTATTTTACCCTATCCTTTGTTTTCTGTCCATTAATCACCAGTTATTCCTAATACCACATTCCTCTGAATTCCATGTGCAAATATCTTGTTTTATTTTTTGAAAATCATATAAACGGCAACCATTATATATATATATATATTATATATATATGTATACCAGGATAGAGTATCTTACACAGAAATCCACCTTTTGCAAACTCTGGCCCTGTGTGTGTCAGTGAGGGCCTAAGTCTTCCACCAGATGCTGTGCTGTGATACCTATAGAGACTGTTAACTTTTAAAAACATGCTTGAATTCCATTGAACTAGTGAAAAGATTACATAACAATAATTCAATTTTTAAGACTTTTATTGTAATGAAGAAACTAAAAGCAACATATCCAAACACTACACAATAGGCAACTCATACTCTAAACTACAGAAAAGATCATCCATTTAACCTTTAAAATGACAAAACTATTCTCAGCTCCTATTGGCTTACTTTGTTTTTCTTTTCCAGGTGGATAACTTTAATCCCCAAACTGACTTTCACGGGAAGGGACGAATTGGACGTTCTTCCCTCTAGCCAGATAGGCAAATCTTCCAATCTTGTTTAAATCCTCATGACCTCAGTCTCTTCAATATGAGCATGAACTCCCACCCATTTTTCATGTGGTGACTGCTAGGAACAGTACTTTCTCTGCTTAAAGTGCAAGACTAGCTGCCTCTATCTTTCTTCTCTCTCTCTCAGATCCTTGCAAACTGACCTGTCTTTGAGGCCCAGGGATGTCTTCAGTAAAACACTGTAAACCCAATACTACAATGGCTTGCTATGGAGTCTCTCTCAGAGCCCATTTCCATGGCAGTATGAATCACATGGGCCTCGTATCCAGGTAAGAATGCTAATTAGATACCTCTAGTCTCCTAAATCCATTCTAACTTGGAATTAAATAAACAGTTTAAAGCATAACTGTTTATAAAAGCTGATATTCCTAACACCTCCCTGTGACTGGGAGACTAATAATCTATCTTCTGTCAGCACAGCTGCCCTTGTCCTTCTTTGCTGGTGTTAATAACTCATTTAGTTCCCTCATCCAAGCTGTTTATATATATTGTGAGTGGCTGTGGCCCAAGCACTGAACCCTGTGGTTCGCCACTATTCACTGCCTGCCATCCGGAAAAAGAGCCATTTATTCGCACTCTTTGTTTCCAGTGTGTCAACCAACTATCAATCCATGCCATTGTATTACCCCCAATCCCATGCGCTTTAAGTTTGTCCACCAACCTCTTATGTGGGACCTTATCAAAAGCCTTCTTGAAATCCAAAAACACCACATCCACTAATTCTCCCTTATCTATTCTGCTAGTTACATCCTCAAAAAGCTCCAGTAGATTAGTTAAGCATGATTTCCCTTTCGTAAACCCATGCTGATCCCAGGATTGTCTAATCCCGTTAATGCTTTCCGAGTGTTTTGTTACCATGTCTTTTATAATAGACTCTAGCATGTTCCCCACTACTGATGTTAGGCTAACTGGTCTGTAATTCTCTGTTTTTTTCTCTCCCTCCTATTTTAAATAGTGGGGTTACATTTGCCACCTTCTAATCTGTAGCAACTGCTCCAGAGTCTATAGAATTTTGGAAGATGATCACCAATGCACCCAACATTTCCAGGGCCACATTGCAGTTCAGTGGCATCTCACTCACTGTCAGCTCAAGGGACATCATCACTCACTCTTACACACACTCTCACATTTCCATCTGGACTCCTCCTCTGGAGACTGCCTCCTCAGCCCTCACCCTCTTGAGGCAACTTGCGCAGATCAACATGTGTCCCCACACACACCCTGGGATACCCCACTTCCCCAGTATAGCCCTCACCCTGCAGCCTGAGGCCACTTCTTCCCCTTCCCCAATGCTATTTCTCAGAAAGTGGGAACTCCTAAGTGTTGCAACATGGCTAAGAATTTCAGCAGTTCTTATCACATATCCAGGAGTTACTCATTATTATAGTGTAGTTCATTCAAAATCCATGGATTACCCACCATAAAGCTGAAGGAATGTTAGCTGTTTCTTTGTAGTTGATTACGTTTTAATTCTGCATCTCCCAGACTTTTAAAAATTCACTTTTGAGATATAGGTATCACTTGCAAGCTCAGCATTTATTATCCATCCCCAGTTGCCATTGAAAAGATGATGGTGGACTTTTTTTTTGAACCGTTGCAGACTGTGATGAATGCACCCCCCACAGTGGTTTCAAATAGTGAGTTCCAGGATACAACTACAATGAAGGAACACCCATATATGTCCAAGTCAAATAAATTGGAGATAATGTTGTTCCCATGTACCCGCAGCCCTTGTGTTCCTGGGTGGTGAGGGCCACAGGTTTGGGAGACAAAGAAGCCTTTGTAAGTTGCTGCAGTGTATCTTTGAATAGTACTCACTGTGGCCATGGAGTACTGGTGGCAGAGGAAGTGATTAAGATGGTTAAGATATTAGATGGGCTACCAATAAAGAGAAAAGCTCAGTACTGTTGGTGTAGGGGAGGAAGAGGACTGGCGCCAATGTCACCACAGGTGCTGGTGAGCGCTTCCATGGAGCTCCCTGAAGACAGACAGATGCCTCAGGGAGCTGCACACCTCCAAATAATAAAAGGAAGCACAAAAATGCTGCAAAAATGTCCATGCAGCATAATCAAGCACCTAAAAGTATACTTCATAAAAATACTGTCCCTAGGTATTTCTTTTTATTTTAAATCCTAACAGAGGTTTCATCCCATCCTTGGTTGAGGTTTCATTAAAAATGTAAAGCCCGCCTGGCCGATTGGCTGTCCACCAACTGTAAGGTTGGACGAGCCACAAAAAATCACTTACAGTTGGGCCATTAGTGAGCTCAATTGCCCGCTCCATCCAACCACCTCACATGCCAGAACGTCAACCAATCAGAATCCAAAGATTCATGGGGTCCTTCAATTTGTTTGTTCAACAAATCCATTTTCAAAGCCATTTCAGTTGTGACATTGATGATTAGCTCAGGCATAATAACTATAAATCACAGTCTACCAACAAGGATTTCTGTGGCATACAGCTACTCTAAGTATTCTGTAGATACTTAATTCTGGGTTTAAAATATAAACTTTCTCACAAGTCTCCTCATCCTACCTTTTAATCATTCTCTTGTTTCTTTCCATCCAGGTGCTGCACAGGGTCAGAAGCTGCACCTCCAGGTACACCCTCACTCATTAGGTCTGGAAATAGCTTGCATCCCTGTACTCCAGGGGCTAACCCAACTCAGAGTCATTGTGAAGAACATACAGATGTGCAGTGTTCTAAAGCCAGATGCACTCTAACAGGACTGTTACTCCATGCATGTCCACACAAAGCAACTCTTGAAGAATGGTTATGCAGATTTGAAACGTTAACTCTGTTTCTTTCTCCATAGATGCTGCCAGACCTGCTGAGTTTTACCAACATTTTCTGTTTTTATCTCCACTTTACACCTCTGGATCATGGTTCTGTTCCTGTTATAAGAGGGCAGCCCAGGAAAAGATAGGAATGCAGATCACTTAAGGAAAGGGATGCAATTGACAGATTGCTATAGTAACAGAAAAACACTGAGGGAGAGAATAAAAGAGAGATAACCATGGTGACAAAGGGGGAGAACAAGAGGCACGGGTGGAGAGTAATAAGAGAGAATCATTTCAGGAAGTAAAGTGACAGGCACACAAAAGAATGAAAGGTAAAGTGAGACACATAACAAGAAAATGAGAAAAACACAGGCAAAAAGAGTAACAAAAGCACAGGGACCAATTAACAGGTAGGTCACCATGAGTCAGAAAGAGAACTGAAAGAGAAAAACAGAGACAAAGAGGGCAAATAATAGTGGCAGAGAGAAGTGGACAGAAAACACAAAGTGCTCTGAAGAAATGTTGATGGAAACGGTCCAAAAATAACCTTAGGGGGCCCAAAGTCCCAAGTGCTTCTTGTAGCTACTCTCATCCTACTGGCAAATGAAGTGCTTGAGATACAACTGCAAAAAACATCAAAGAGAAGCAAAGTAGTGATATTAGTTACATTAACTTTATGTAGATATTATTCAAAAACACTGAACTCCACACCCTGAACCAACTCTGAACAATAGCACTTGTTAAAACAGTGTTTATTATTTTCTTCTTGTCTAATCCTAATTCTTGTCTAATCTTTTATAATGTCTTGTGGGGACAGGGTAGTGTCGTGGTAATGTCACTGGACTAGTAATCACATGGATTCAAATCTCGACATGTGGCAATAATTGGAATTTAAAAATCTAGAATCGAAAGCTAGTCCTGATTATCATAAAAACCCATCTGGTCCCTTTAGGGAATGAAACCAGCTCTTTCTACCTGGTCTAGCCTACATGTGACTCCAGACCCACAATGTGGTTGACTCTTAACTGTCTGAAATGGCATTTAGGGATTGGCAAGAAATGCTGGCCTTGCCTTTGACACTCATAGCCTATAAAAGAGAAAAAAATCTCTCCTTTGTCTAGTAATTTCAACACTTATGACCTCTGCACAAACCTTAATCTAGAATCTTATCTTAATTTAACCTAAATCTAATTTGGCACTACCAACAGACGTTTGCTGCCTTCATGTGATATTCTCCTATCCACTAATTTAGGTGACAATGTTAATACACATAGACCAGAATTTTACGTCACTTGGATGGGCACGCGCCCGACCCGCACGGGTGTAAAATCATGTGAGATGACATAGGGTGAGTGTCATGATGTCATCGCACACTCGCGCGATATTTCACTTGGTGGGCGCTCTTCCAACTTCCGTGCATGCCCACCGTGGGCAATGAAGCTCATTAACGACCCAATTGTAAATGACTTTTCGTGGCTCGTCCAATCTTACAGGGCCAATCAGCCAGGCGGGCTTTACATTTTTGATGAAACCTCATCCAAGGGCAGGATGAAATCTCCGTTAGGATTTAAAATAAAAAGAAATATCTAGGGACAGCATTTTTATGAGTTTTCAGTTGCTTGATTGTGCTGCGTGGACATTTTTTGCAGCATTTTTGTGTTTCCTTTTATTATTTGGAGGTCTGCAGCTCTCTGAGGTATCGGTCTGTCTTCAGGGAGCTCAGTGGAAGCACTCACCAGCACCTGTGGTGACGTCAATGCCCGCCCTCTTCCCCCCCCCACACCGGCAGTGCTGAGACTTTCTCAGCACACGTTACACGCTGGCCGGTCATTAATCGGCCAACCAGCGTGAAATCATGGTTGAGCACCAATCATGGTTGGGGGACTGTTTCCCATCCGCTCCTGGGCCCACTAATCGCACATGCCTGACGAGCACAAAATACAGGCCATAAAATAAATTGGTTAAGAATCATCTTCTGACATGACCAACAATAATTTGTGTTAGTTGTGGCTCAGTTGGTAGCATTCTTATCTTTGAGTTAGGGGATTTTAGACTCCAATCCCACGCCAGCAACTTGGACACCAAATCCAGGTGAACACTTTAGTGCAGCATGGAAGGCGTACTGCAATGTCAGATGTGCTGTCTTTTAAATGAGACATTAAATGAAGGCTCTGACTGCCTTCTTAATGGATGCAAAATATCCTTTTGCTCTTTCAAAGAAGAGCAGGAGACATTTCCCTGATACCTTGGATGCTTTGTACCTTTCAACCAATATCACTAAAACAAATCATTTGATTGTTATCTCATTGCTGTTTATGGGACCTTGTTCACTCTCCAGATTTCTTACACTGCACCAGTGACTACAATCCAAAATCACTTCACATAAAGCAATGGAAGGACCAATATAAATGCTAGCCTTTCTTTATTATTCCTCTACTCTGTGTTTTAAAAGGCTGAAGCATAAAAGTGTTGTACTCATTTAAGTTGGTTGAGACAGTTTGGATTTCGCTGCTTTGTCAAAGACAGGTCTAACTAATGAGTTCCCAGCAGTTCAATTCCATACAAAATCAACGCACAGAATTGAGAAACGACCTGGCGGCAGAGCAAGCTTTAAATTTTTGACAATCTCTCGATTGCAATAGAAGCCTTCATAGGAAGGTTCCCTTGAACCTTTTGCAAAAAAGAAATCAGAGCATTAAAAAATTTAGAGTCCTGACATATGGAGCTACATTTTCCTAGCCCTTTGGAGACGGGTTGGGAGATGGGAGGGCTGGTGATATGGCCGTGGAAGGCATTGGGAAGAGGGTTTGACATCCTCCCTCCCCATAACTTATTGCTAGTAGTGGGAACCTCAGTGGCGGAGCTACCCACCAGAAGTAAAATTAAGTCAATTTAGTCCCAACTAAGGGCCACTTAGGTCCACTTGGGTCTGCCTGCATTTTACACTGCCTGGTAAATGCTGATGGCCTCCCAGCGGGCTCCTGGAGAAGCCCTTCTTTAAAGACCACTCCATGGCCCATGTAGGGGCTCACTGGCAGTAAGGATGGCCCAGCTGCAGCAGTACTGCCGTCTCTACGACACCCCACCGATCACCAGAGCCTGCTTGTCTGTCCCCAACTTCCTCACAGCTCTGTCAGGACAACTTGGCATTGAGGTCCCTCTCCCTCATGCTGCAGCCTCAGCAATGGCCACCTCTGATTGGAGTGGCACCCGTGGGGCAGGGGCAGGTCGCTTTCCTAATTAGCCACTGCAGCCAAAATGCCGTCCAGGATTTCGGCATCCACCAGAGCGGAGTTGGCCCCCATTTTGGTTCCCGGCAGCAGGGCTTGACCGACCGACCACTACTGAAAAAATCCAGCCATGGTGACCTGAATCATTAATGATGCTTTTTCTCCACAGATTCTACCAGATCTGTTGAGTATTTCCAACATTTTCAGGTTTACAGCATCTACAGTAGTTTGCTCTTGAAAAATTTAGCCCATGTTTTTGTTCATTAACAATGTTAACTAATGAACTAATCATGTTGCAATATTCTACATTAACTTTGTATGGCTGTCCACTTGGTGGAGGTACTATAAGCGACACAGGCAGCCCCTGAACACCCATGCAGTCTGGGTTTAAGCTGTGTAGCATTGATTTTTTTTTGCCATAATGCAAGTTGATTTTTTGGAATAGATGTTTTCTGACATTTTTGTCACCTTCCTCAAGAATGTGTCTGTCTTCACTGTAGAAGACACAAAAAACATTTCAAGAATACTAGAAAATAAAGAGGTAAAAGGGAGGAAGGAACTTCAAACAATCACAATTACTAGTGAAAAGGTACTGGGAAAACTATTAGAACCAAAGGCTGACAAGTCCCCTGGACCTGAAAGCCTGCATCCTAGGGTCTTAAAAGAAGCAGCTGCAGAGATAGTTGGTGCATTATTTGTGATTTTCCAAGATTTCCTCGATTCCAGAAAGATCCCAGTGGATTGAAAAACGTAAACCTTTACTCAAGAAAGGGGGGAAACAGAAAGTAGAAAACTATAAGCCAATTGGCCTAACATCTGTCAGAGGGAAAATGCTAGAATCCATTATTAAAGAGGTTAGCAGGACATTTAGAAAATTATAATACTATCAGGCAGAACCAACATGGCTTTGTGAAAGGGAAATCATTTTTGACTAATTTATTAGAGTTTTTTGAGAAGGTAACAAGAAAGGTATAAAGGGGACCCTGTAAAAGTGGTGTACTTGGATTTCCAAAAGTCATCGACAAGGTGTCACATCAAAGGTTACTACACAAAATAAAACCTCATGGTGCAGGCGGTAACATATTTGGATATTTAGAGGATAGTGAACAAGAAGCAGAGAGTAGGGATAATAGGGTCATTCTCAATTTGGCAAATTGTAATTAGTGGAGTTTGGTCATTTGGAGAGAGATTTGTCTCAGTAATGCTAACCATGAAACTATCAATTGTCATTAAAATCCCATCTGGTTCACTAATGTTCTTTAGGGAAGGAAATCTCCCATTCTTATCTGGTCTGGCCTACATGTGACTCTAGCAATGTAATTGACTCTTTACTGCCCTCTGAAATTGCCTAGCAAGGCACTGAGCTCAAGGGCAATTAGGGATAGGCAACAAATGCTGGCCTTGCTAGCGATGCCAACATCCCAAGAAAGAATATTTAAAAAATCTCTCATTAGTTGGTGGTCTAGGACTTACATACAAGACCTAACCACTTCCTTTTATGTTTTTGTTGTAGACTGTAGAGTGAGATGGAGAGGGATTTCCCCACATTTTGTAAGGGGAATAGTTATTACAGAGTTGGCTTATTCTCAATTTGAAGAATAACATTGTTCCTGAAGGCAATGGTGGGTCTAGACATAATAAGAAACATTTTTAGAAGGGAAGACTTAGTCTGCCCTCCTGCATGGGTGATTGGAGCTAATGGAGTCATATTCTTAGCCTCCTGCCACCTCATGAGGAGCATGGTGATACGGAAGGGAAGGACCCAGTGTTCATTGGTCTGACTGATCCACATCCTTCTTTAAAAATGACCATAAAATACTCACCAAACTTATGGACTCTGGACCAGACTGGGTAGATACAAGAATGGCTGTTATGAAATAACACTAATGACTGTTCAACATGGTGGGTCAGTACATCAGTACCAACCCACATGTTCTAATGCTTTGTCTACATGCAAATAAAGCTTTCAAGCTAGTTGAAAGGACCTTCCTTTTCCCTGTACTGGAGTGCATGTTCTTTGGAGGAGCATTCTACTCCCATCTCACCTCTTCAAATAAAACAACTTCATCTCCCTTGCATGTCCCTTAGTTTCAAAGAGGGTCCAGGCAGCCCAGGGCTTTTTCTGAACTTGGAACCCTGGCATTAAGAATAAGTCCATCCAACCATGCATCAGAGAAATGAAGCAAGGAATATCTCTGTGCAGATAACATCTTCCTGTATATCACTAATCTCATTGTATCACTCACCAGTAATTTTAAAACTATCAATGAATTTAGACTACTTTCAGACTTCAATATTATCTTACCATATTGAAGGGTATTATCTTTGTCCTTACCTTTTGCCTATATTCTCTCAAAACAAACCTAAATAAGTGTTTGTTTGATGGCGGTTAGCTTTAAAAGAAAAAGTAGCATAACAGCAATGAACAAACTCTGACCCACATATTAGAATAATATCCTTCTCCTCCAGCAGTCACACAAATGTGGCCGTCCTGCCTCTTTGGCGGCTGAGGAGAGTTGTAAGGTTAAGTATGAAATAACCATGAGGTTATTCTCTACCTATTCTTGATAATCTATTACTTAGTATGGAATTGTTGCCCAATTTTGCTCATTCTGGTTTTATTAGAAATACTTCACAAGCCTATGAAACGACAGAGGAATGTACTGTTATCAGGCCTGTGCTGCAGATATAAACCTTGTAAATCTATCTCTGCATCTGTATTGTAAAGCGTGTGACACATAAGTAAAGTTTGAAAAATGAGACTTGACATGAAAGTGAGATTTTCAATCATTTCCCTCTATGAGCCTCTTAAATTTAGATACCATTCCCTGGGCAAAATGCAAGGAGAGCAAACAGACCTCTCTTAATGCTGCTCTTGAGCCCACTGCTGGTTGCACAAAGGCATCCCAGGACCATTTGTTGTGTAACTTTAGCTCCCTTCACATGTGGGAGTACATGACCTCCTGTTCAGCAATCAAATCAATGTGTCCATCAACGTACACAAGACTAAACAATCATAAAATATCTCATTGCAAGATGTGACGAGAATATCCAGCGAGCAAGTATATCTTTGGCTTCAAAACCACTTAGTTCAGCTACAAAATCTAAGGTGGTCTGTAAACCAAATTCCTAAACCCAAACAATCTGAATTGTTCTTGTGTCAGAAAAAGGTGACACACATGCTGGAGTACCTTGGTCTGTTTTATTCTGCACAAATGAAATGACAAGTTATGAACCAGAAGTCTATAGGCTTGTCAGTTTTCGCATGCACAGTAGATGTGATGTTCAGGCCATCTGTTGTCCTAAGGCTGAGGCCCACATTAATGTCATGGTCAGGATACATTCTCATTTCATTGGAAGGCAGTCCACGCATTTCCAACGGTGGTAAGTTGCTTGATCAATTGAAGGCCTCCCACACGTTTAGTGTGAATGCATCTCTTAACGCTCAATTCTATAAAAAATCTGCTGTTCTGGGAGGTTTCAGGGCAGCAACTTGCTTCAGGTGGGATCACCCAGTTAGCAGTGGAGGTGCTTGTGGAGCAGATGAAGCTGTGCTGATAGGTCATGTTCACCTTGGATGGCAGGAAGGATCTCAGATACACACTACTACAAGCTTGAAGGGAAATGGGAGACAATGTTAATACCCATACTATCATCCCTAGGACACGAATATGCGGACAAGTGGCAAATGAAATTTAATGCAGAGAAGTGTGAAGTGAGTCATTTTGGTATGAAGATTGCAGAGAGACAATATTAAATAATGGGTGCAATTGTAAAAGGGATCCAGAGCAGAGGAAACTGGGTGTATGGGTGCATAAGTCATTGAAGGCAGTAGGACAGATTGAAAATATGGTTAAAAAAGCATACTGCATCTTAGGTTTCATTAATAGGGGACTAGAGTACAAAAGAAAGGAAACTATGTTAAACTTTATAGAATACTGGTTCGGCCTCAATTGTAGTACTGCGCCCAGTTCAAAGCACAACCCTTTAGGAAGGATGTGAAGGTATCAGAGGAAGAGCAGAAAAGACTCACAAGAGTGGTTCCAAGGATAAGGAATTTTAGTTATGTAGATGGATTGGAGAAGTTGGGATTGTTTTCCTTGGAGAAGAGAAGCCTGTGAAGAGATTCATTAGAAGTATTTCAAATCATGAGGCATCTAGACCGAATAGATGGGGAGAACTTGTTCCCTTTGTTGGAGGAATTGAGAAAAAGAGGGCACAGATTTAAGGTAATTGGCAAAAGAAGCAATGGCAACATGAGGAAAAACTTCTTCATGCAGTGAGTGGTTAGGACCTAGAATGCACTGCCTGAGAGTTTGACGGAGGCACAGTCAAATTGAGGCATTCAAGAGGGAATTGGATTGTTATCTAAAAGGGAAGAATGTGCAGGGTTAAAGGGAGAAGGTGAGTGGAGTGGCAGTAGGTGAATTGCTCCTTCAGAGACCCGTTGAAGGCATGAATGTCTCTTTCTGTGCTGAACCAGTCTGTGATTCTGAGCACATAGTTTAAGGCCTGTAAGCACTTGAATGACCCGACCCAATCAGCATGAGTGAGATTGGTGTCTTTTTATTTCTATTTATTTGCTCACCATCCTCCTCTCCAAATATTCCAAAGACACATTTCCCTTATTTCGCCTGCTTCCCGACCAATCACAATCTACAGCAACTCTCCTTATTACCCCACTCACCTGCTGCTGCCATTACAATGGCTGTAACTGCATTCCCTCACGATTTTGCTAACTGCTTTCAAACTTCACATTGGAGGAGCTTTCTTGTCCATGATCACCTTCCCAGCCTGCTCACAACTTGCTGCTTCTCACTATCAGCGTACACACAACATGAAGCTGGCTCACACATCTGCAAACTGTTTACATGAACTCTTTCTCTTTCTGCAAGAAATTCTGTCTCACAATAGCCGGGAGAGCATTTGAACCAGGGCGAAGGCAGGGCCAGCCTCCATCCAGATATTCATGCAGATGGTGGAGGAAACCATGGATGTCATTGGAGCAGGGAGATCTCAGGGCCATTGGTAGTTAAGGATATGGGGGTGGGGTGGGGGAGGGGGGTAGGCGCATGCTCAGCAGGGGTCTGCATATTATTTGAATCGTATCTCATTCTCAGCAATCATCAATTCAGCCAGCTGACAACCTGATGCGGCATAGTGCTACCAATTACCTTCTTCTGCCTAGCCTTTCTGTGCCATATCTTACCCTTATCCGTTTTCTCTTTTTCTCAGTACAATTGAACACACGTGGAAATTGCAGAATATTTCTCAAGAGGTAAATTCTCCAAAAGAAGTACACTCATGGACCAGCACAGAAATCAGGACCCAAGGTGGGACATATGGCTATATCCTATTTCATGAATAGTCTGCTTTTGTGAGGTTCTGCCCCAATTGTTTCAACTTGAGAGGTGGAAGGTTGCTGATGATTAGACTCGAGATACTCATGGTTTCATGCTCTGGTGCCATGACTTAAGTTGCGACTATAAAGTCAGTGATGTCTCACGTTATGACAGCATCAAAATGTAACTCTGACTCATGAACACGAACAGCGTATTGCACTTTCAAAAGGAACAGACCCATTTTTCAAAATGGATGATTTCAGTAGTAGTTCTTCAAAACATAATGGTTTTGCAGATATTATGAAAAGGAAAACATATTGTACTAACAATAATGACTGGTGTGAGGAAGACCTTGAATATAAAAACTAGTTTTGTAAAATCAATGAACTTGCAGCTGAATGGATTTTGCGTCATCAAACACTTTCCATTAAGAATGAAGGGATGTGAGCCATTACCATTCATGCAGAATGTACATGACACAAAGATGCTATGAGAAATTTAAAAAACTCAACCACCTTAAGTTCCATCCTCTCCTTTATAACAACAAAAGGACACAAACCTCAAGAAAATCCACAAAAACACAGGAAGTTCACCAAGGAATGATTCATCATTCAATTTATCCAACATTTCTCTTGCACTCAGAAGTTGCAAAGAATTGTCTTGAAGATTTACAAGGAGAACTGAGATGACTGAGAATGCTTTTGAAATTGCAGGAACCTTCATAAAGTTCTTGGATTGGAGGTTTTTTTTGGTCTCATTTGGAATAGATAGCTAAAATAAGAGAGTAAAAGTTCTACAATGTTGGCCAGTATTCTTTGTTTTGGAGGAAGGAAGAGAAATGTACCAAGAATAAATGACAAGCATTCAGTCAGGATGACTGGGATTCTCTTCTATCTTGATACATTTATTTCCTATACAACCTGAAGGGAGTATTTCATGAAGCACCCAAAAAGCTAGAATGCCATGATGCCAACTGTACATGTCACGGAAGGTCTTCACTCCAATCTGAAGAGAAGGAATGAGGCCTAATGCTATGCGCAATCAGCTCAGGCTGTTTTGCACAATGTTTCTCTATCCTTTAGGACAAGGTTTGAGGAGCAAATAAGAGGAGAATAATTGCAAAAAAAAAGTTGCTCAAAGATTGGTGTAAGTTTTCAAACAAAAACCACAAAGTGAAAACAGCCAAAATGTTTAAGCTCGCATCTCTCATCACAAGCTAAATCAGTCCAGTGAAGTCTTGGAAGTCCTGTGTAAATGGCAGTTCAGGCTGAGCAGCAAAACATTGATTGATCATCAGCAGCTGTCACTGCAGTAGTCATCAATGACTTAGAACCTTTTCTTGGCTGCTTGTTACTGCAGCAATCTCCCAGGTTGTTAGAGTCTCCCGCATGTTTTAAATAACATGTCGCATAAACCATCATGTGAACTATATCACAGAATCATAGAATGGTTACGGGAC
Source organism: Carcharodon carcharias (assembly GCF_017639515.1). Classification (NCBI taxonomy): domain Eukaryota; kingdom Metazoa; phylum Chordata; class Chondrichthyes; order Lamniformes; family Lamnidae; genus Carcharodon; species Carcharodon carcharias. The sequence continues at coordinate 93,602,147 of NC_054471.1, forward strand.
GGAAGGGGCCAGCCAGCCCATCATGTCCATGCCAGTTCTCTGCAAGAGCAACTCAGCTAGTCCCTGCCTTTTCCCCATAGCACAACCTTTTTCACTTCAATTCAATTCCCTTTTGAAAGCCACAGTTGAATTTGCCTCCACCATACGCCTAGACAGTGCATTCAGATCTTAACCACTCGCTGCATAAAAAATGTTTTTCTCATGTTGCCTTTGGTTCTTTTGCCATTCACCTTAAATTGGTGCCCTCTGGTTCTCGACTCTTCCGTCATTGAGAACAGTTTGCCATTATCTACTCTGTCTAGACCCTCATGATTTTGAAAGCCTCTTCCCTAAGGAGAACAGCTCCAGTTTCTCCAATCTACCCACTTGACTAAATTCCCTCATCCCTTCGTAAATCTTTTCTGTCCCCTCTCTAATGCCATCACTAAGACAACCTATTTCCACTTCTGTAACAACACTCAATTTTGCCCCTGTCTGAGTTTGTCTGTTGCTGAAACCTTCATCCATATTTTTGTTATCTCTAGACTTGACTATTCCAACACAATCCTGGCTGGTCTCCTACAAACTCCTGTAAACTCCAGGCCATCGAAACTCTGCTGCCAGCTAACTTGCAACAAGTCCCGTTTCCCCATCAGCCTTTGCTCACTGACCTACATTGGCTGTTGGTCGAGCAACACCTTGATTTCAAAATTTTTATCCTTTTTTTCAAATCGGTCCATGTCCTCGCCCTTCCATATCTCAGTAATCTCCTCCAACTCCACAATCGTCCAAGGTATCTGTACTCATCTAATTCTGATCTATTTTGCATTTCCAAGGGCAGCATTTTCCCCCTGTCGGGGGGATTGTGCTGGAGGGGGCGCGAGTGGGTGGAGCCCATGCTGCCATTCTATGTGGGTGGGACAACTAAGGCCCGCACAGTGTGATATACGCCAGGAAGTGCTATGCGCTCCCTATGCGGGCGGGGGGGCGGGGGGGGGTGGGGGGGTGCGGGATCCCCTGAGCCGGGAGTGTGCTCTTTCGCGCATGTACGCAAAAGAGCGCACAGATCTCCCTAAGGCAAAGTGCTGCCTCAGGGAGAGCAGTGTTACTTTTAAAAAGATAATAAACGATATGAAATGTTTTAATGACATGTCCCCTCATGTGACACTGTCACATGAGATGGGGCTTGTCAATTACTTTTATTAAAAATGTAACATAAATTTTAAATCCCTCATGAAACCTCATCCCGCCCGTGGATGAGGTTTGATGTTTTTTCTGAAGGCTGCCTGGGCTCTTCGCCTGCCTACCAACCTTAAGGTTGGATGAGCAGCATTCTTAACAACTTTAACTAGTTTAATAATGGCCTTAATAGGCCTTTGACAGTTCAGTGGGCACACAGCTGATGCAGCTGCGCACCCGCTGAACTGACAATCTAAATGACACGCGGCGATGTCTGGGCGCCCACCCGACATTGCCACGCATCATTTTACCATAAAGGTATTATAGGCAACTGACTGAAACTATGTATCTTTGAGTTGCCTCTAAGAGCATTCCCCTGTATCCACACTTATATTGAATAAACTGCTGCTTGCTTTATTTAATGCTGACTCTGTGTAGCATATCTTTAGATACTTCGCAATACCTGTGAAGCTCCTTGGGATGTTTCATTACTTTAAAGATGCTATATAAATAAAAATTGTTGTTATCGTTGTTGCATCCTTCCTAAAGTGTGAATGCCAGAATTGCACAGAATGGACAGTTGTGGCCAAACCATTTCCTCCAACTGAGATCAATAATCCAGGATTATTGTTCTTTTGAAGACTGGCTCCCAAGTTCTTCAGTTGGGATTGTCATTTCTTCTTCCTGCATTGAGGAATGGCACTCCCCTTCTTTCCTCCTGCCAGGTATTGATACTAATTAATGTTAGTGACTGATCCTGTGACATTCCTTCTGACCAACTAACCAATTTTTCATGAGTGGATCTTTTCTGTGTTTTTGCTTGCACAGGTAAGATGTCAGGAAAGAGACATTAGGACACAGACGGAGCTACGGATCTGGAAGTGTCTGGATGTTGGAAACTTCCTCAGGGTACTCCTATGACTTGAAAGACAGGAGATTTTGTACAGCAGTGCACACAGATATTTGCCCTTGAAGAAAGAACAGATGAATGTAATGACATTGCAACTCTTTGGGAAAGCATATAAAACAGAAACTACATGTGACGATCTTTGACTACTCTTTGTCAATCTTCTTTTTGCCAGCACATCTCCAAACTCACCCGCGCCTATTGACTATCCTGTATGCCAGCCTGTTGCCTCAGGTTTCAGTGATAGTGATTTCCCCAGCAGCATGCTACTTTTTTTCTTTGTGGATGCAGAAAGCAATATACAGCCTGTTATTGTTGTCATGATGATGGGAAATTGTGACTGAGTGAGATCTACCTATTACTTCACTAGCTAACCAAAAACATTAAACTGTTTAAAGAGGACCCTCTTTTTATAAAAAATACAAAAAAAACCCCAAAATGGCTGCCATGAGTCACCTGATACCTGGAATTGTAAGTTAACCTTTTCTGCAAAGTTACCAAATGGATTTGTACTGCTGATATGTTGCTCATGTTATTCCACACTTGGGGGTGTCAAGGTCCACTCCAAAGGGACCTTGAAAACAATGCATTAAAAATGCTAAGTGCTGGACTCTAATCACCTATAATTCTGTCAAGACAATGGGAACTGCTAACCAACCAGATACCCAGCAGGCATTCAAAACCTCTTGTGGAGGACAAAATAACCCCATCTTTTGTTGGTTTCTATTATCTTGAGAAGTATCAAAAATTTCCAATATGAAAGATCAAACTGTGATTAATTGTTTGACAACAATGACTTCAAGACATGTTAATCAAATTCCTTCTTGGATAGACAAGTTTGGTTTTGCTAAGCCAGGAAGAGTGAGAGAAAAATCAAAGTCACTTGGAAACACTGTTGAAGGGAACAGTAAGGAATCTTTCTCTTTCTCTCTCTCTGAAGCTAAGATTGACCCCAGCAAGGTGCAGTTACCTGAACAATTCAACTCCAGGATTTTAAAGGAAGGCAGCCAACTTCAAATAGCCACAACATTCAACAACCTATGCCTTAATGACAAGCAAAGGACTTAATCGTATATTCTTTTAACTTTTAATTGGACTCTAGCTTTTCGTATAATTGAGGGGGGTGTTTGTGTGTGTGTGTGGGGGGGGGGTGGGGGTGGTGTGTGTGTGTGCATGTGTGTGTGTGTGCTGAGTAACTAATAACTAAACCCTTTCTTTGACTCAAGAAAAACTGCTTTGATTGGCTCCTAATAAAAAATTAAGTACATTTGAATTGGTAAAGGCACTTATGAGGAAAAGATATTTTACAAAACCTTTATTGTGACCAACCGAGGGGGCTGAGTAAAGGGGACCCGGTCATAACAGTTTCTATGGTGTTCCCATTTTGTTATATCATGCACGTCAAGATGATAAGCTGAAGGTGTCTTGTCTGTTTAAATGAATTGATCTTGAAGAGAAGGATAAGACCTTGTTGCAAGAAAAATAAGTCAAAAGAGCAATCTTGGGAATGTTGGATTGCATGGAAAGATTTTGCAGAAGTGAGTTTTCCTGATGCCCAGGCGCTGAAAGAAAAAGACTATATATGGTAAGGCAGTGCATGGCGCTGTATGATGGTAGAGCATGTATATTGGCACCAGATTTGTCTTGGTAATCTTGTGAGTTAGTACCATAGAAAAGTTACAGCTCAGAGGAGGCCATTTGGCCCATCTTGTCCATGCCAGCCCGAGGACACCCAGGTCCCCTTTCTAATCCCACCTTCCTGCACTCAGCCCATAGCCCTGCAGCTTACAGCACTTTAGGTGCAGATCCAAGTACTTTTTAAAAGAGTTTAAAGTTTCTGCCTCTACCACCAACTTGGGCAGCGAATTCCAGACACCCACTACCCTCTGCGTAAAAAAGTTCTTCCTCATGTCCCCCTGACACCTTCTGCCACTTATCTTGAATCTATGTCCCCTGGTTCTAGAATTCTCCACCAAGGGAAATAATTTTATCCTGTCTACTCTATCTATTCCCCTCATAATTTTGTACACCTCAATCAAGTCACCTCTCAGCCTTCTTTGTTCTAAGGAAAATAACCCCAACCTATCCAATCTCTCCTCGTAGCTACACTTTGCTAACCCTGGCAACATTCTTGTAAACCTCCTCTGCACTCTCCAGAGCTATTACATCCTTCCTGTAATGTGGTGATCAGAACTGCACACAATTCTCCAGTTGTGGCCTCACCAGTGTTTTATACAATTCCAACATTATATCCTTACTTTTATATTCTATACCTCTGCCAGTGAAGGAGAGCATTCCATATACCTTCTTTACAACCTTGTCTACTTGAACTCCTGCTTTCAGGGACCTGTGTACTTGTACGCCAAGATCTCTCACTTCATCTACCCCTCTTAGTATATTCCCATTTTTTGTGTAATCCCTATAACTGTTGGACCTCCCTAAATGTATGACCTCACACTTCTCTATGTTAAAATCCATCTGCCACTTTACTGCCCACTCCACCAACCCATCTATATCATTTTGGAGTTTATGGCTATCCTCTACACTATCCACTACTCGACCAATCTTCATGTCATCTGCAAATTTTCCTCCACGTTCATGTCCAAATCATTAATACCGAACCCTGTGGAACACCACTTGAGACAACTTTCCATTAGCAAGTTCAGTGAATATTTTCCTGTATTCTGTAAGGTAGTTTTTGGGATGATGGAGGTGGCACTGATTGCTACTGACACTTCTTCCAGAATTTTATTGGGCCTCCTGCTGTCATTATTTATCAAGCAGTCTTTCTTGGCGCTTACAGCAGCAAGTTGAGCAGTCATGGATTTATTATGTATCTGTAGGGCCTTCCAGCAGCTGACACCCCTAAGGTTTTGGCTCCTACTATTTTGCTGAAAAGTCACATTCAGCAGCAGTGAGTCAACAAAGCACAGTGCTCTGTATGATTAATAAGGATTCTGGAAGGAAATTGCAGTGCATTTATGGTAATTACACTTGGAGGGATTTAGGCTAACCCCGCTGAAAATCTCATTAACAAGAGGAGAATCCAGCTCTGTTTGTCTAAAGAACTAATGTCTAAACATCTCAGTTCAGTCATGGTAAAGGCAGGTTTTATTGGTATGGAGAGAATTTATGTTCATGATTTTTTTTCAATAAATTCTGTGCTCATTGGAATTTAATTGGAATCAAGTTATTTGTACTTAGGAATTAAATATTTTTCATTTCGGGCAAGCAGCATCATCATGCGATCCTATATTAGGTGTGAGGTAAGCTTCCAGTGTGACAACAAAGCAACTTAGCCCTATCTTCAGAGGCTAACCTGCCTGTACTACAAAGGAATTACATTTTTCTATTTCTTGCATCAGGCACTATGAGTGATATTTAATGGAAGTGAAGGGGGTCTCTCTGGAAACTCTGGAAGCTCTGTGTTGCCTCTTTTCAGGAAGGCCTGCCACATTAAGTGCCAATCAGGCACTTAACTAGGCAGCAGCAGGCCATCAGCAGAGTCAAGGACCCCGGGGGCGTAAGTCCCTCCAAGAGCTGCCATTCAGAGGACTGCAGCTCTTCATTGCAGTGCATTAATGGTAATTACACTTGGAGCGATTTAGGCTAACCCCACTGAAAATCTCATTAACAGGAGGAGAATCCAGGTCTGTTTGTCTAAAGAACTAATGTCTTAACATCTCAGTTCAGTCATGGTAAAGGCAGTGTCACTGACCTCATCTCCTCTGGAGATTTTCCTCCCACAGATTCCAACCTCATAATCGCCCAACCTCGGACGGCCCACTTCTACCTCCCACCCAAAATGCACAAACAGGACTGTCCCGGTAGACCAATCATGTCAGCCTGTTCCTGCCCCACAGAACTCATTTCCTGTTATCTTGACCCCCTTCTCTCTCCCCTGTCCAGTCCCTTCCCACCTACATCCCTGATTCCTCTGACACCTTATGTCACATCAACAATTTCCAGTTCCCTGGCCCCAACCGCCTCCTCTTCACCATAGACATCCAATCCGTCTACACCTCCATCCCCCATCAGGATGGTCTGAGAGCCCTTAGCTTCTTCCTCGAACAGAGGCCTGAACAATCCCATCCACCACTACTCTCCTCCGTCTGGCTGAACTTGTTCTCACACTGAACAATTTCTCCTTTAACTCGTCTCACTTCCTCCAAATAAAAGGTGTGGCTATGGGTACCCACATGGGACCCAGCTATGCCTGTCTCTTTATGGGGTATGTGGAACATTCCTTGTTCCAGTTCTACTCTGGCCCCCTCCCACAACTCTTTCTCCGGTACATCGATGATTACTTCGGTGCCGCTTCATGCTCTCGTCAGGACTTGGAAAAATTTATTAACTTTGCTTCCAATCTCCACCCCTCCATCATTTTCACGTGCTCCATCTCTGACACTTCCATTCCCTTCCTTGACCTCTCTGTCTCAATTTCTGGTGATAGACTGTCCACCAATATCCATTACAAGCCTACCGACTCTCACAGCTACCTCGACTACAGCTCCTCACACCCCGCTTCCTGTAAGTACTCCATCTCATTCTCTCAGTTCCTTCACTTCCATTGCATCTGTTCTGATGATGCTACCTTCTGATGTTGCTACAGTTCCTCTGACATGTCCTCCTTCTTCCTTAACTGAGGTTTTCCACCCACGGTCGTTGACAGGGCCCTCAACCGTGTCCGGCCCATCTCCCATGCATCCGCCCTCACGTCTTCTCTTCCCTCCCAGAAACATGATAGAGTCCACCTTGTCCTCACTTAGCACCCCACCAGCCTCTGCATTCAAAGGATCATCCTCCGCCATTTCCACCAATTCCAGCATGATGCTACCACCAAACACATCTTCCCTTCAACCCCCCTGGTGGCATTCCATAGGGATCGTTCCCTCCGGGACACCCTGGTCCACTCCTCCATCACCCCCTACTCTTCCATCACCCCCTACTCCTCAACCCCCACCTACCTCACCTCCACATGCATACGCAAAAGATGCAACACCTGCCCCTTCACTTCCTCTCTTCTCACCGTCCAAGGACCCAAACACTCCTTTCAAGTGAAGCAGCATTTCACTTGCATTTCCCCCACCTTAGTCTACTGCATTCATTGCTCCTAATGCGGTCTCCTCTACATTGGAGAGACCAGACGCAAACTGGGCAACCGCTTTGCAGAACACCGGCGGTCTGTCCACAAGAATGACCCAAACCTCCCTGTCATTCGCCATTTTAACACTCCATCCTGCTCTCTTGCCCACATGTCTGTCCATGTCTGCATTGTTCCAGTGAAGTTCAACGCACACTGGAGGAACAGCACCTCATCTTCCGACTAGGCACTTTACAGCCTTCTGGACTGAATATTGAATTCAACAACTTTAGATCTTGAACTCCCTCTTCCATCCCCACCCCCTCTCCGTTTCTTCCCCCTCCCTTTTGTTTTTTCCAATAATTTACATAGATTTTTCTTTTCCCACCTATTTCCATTATTTTTAAAATCTATACCTTTTAAGCCCTGTTAGTCTTATTCCACTCCACTCCCTACTAGAGCTGTACCTTGTGTTGCCTGCCATCCAGTCTTAACTGGCACATTCGTTTAGATAATATCACCACCTTCAACAACTCTTTGTTCTTGTGTCTGTGATATCTTTTGATTATCTGCTCCTATCACTGCTTGCTTGTCCCTACAACAACCACCCCCCACCCCCCCCAACCTTAAACCAGCTTATATTTCACCCCTCTCCTAATTTTACTCAGTTCTGTTGAAGGGTCATGAGGACTCGAAATATCAACTTTTTTCTTCTCCGCCGATGCTGCCAGACCTGCTGAGTCTTTCCAGGTAATTCTTTTTTTGTTTTTGATTTCCAGCATCCACAGTTTTTTGTTTTTATCATTGTTTTTAGCTCTTCATTGCTCGGCTGCTCCACCAGGCAGGCCATGGCTGCTGCTGGTACTACACCTACCTGGCTTGGCCTAAATAGCCAAGTGGTTATGGTACTGGGCTTATAACCCCAAACTCAAGAGTTCAAATCTCACAATAGCAAACTATGTAACAATGTAACTTCATCTGAATAGGAACAGATGGAAATGTTTTTGTACTCGAAAGAGTTACACCTACCTGAGGCCTACGATCACCATAAACACAGGCACAGTAAGAGATGGTGAAGGGTGTCACAGGGTTGGGGGGTGGGTGGGATGGCAATGGAGGGGTCACAGCAAGGCAAGAGGGTAGCTCTCAGCATGCCCCCCCACCACATCCCCCTCCACTTTCCTAAGATCAGTTCCCTTGATCAGACATTGAGTTCCCTTGAATGAGGAACCCATGCCTCTCCCCTCCAGAAATCTGCAAGCAAATGCGCCAGAGTTTGCCCACTTAACTGTCCACTTGAGGGCATCACTTGGTGGCGAGGCACCAGCCTTCCTGCCACAGACTTAATCAGGGCAGAGGCAGGAAGGTAGCAAGATCCCCATCTGTCACCACCTGACTAAATGCCCCGGCCACCAAATTAGCCACAGGCAAGGCATTAAGTTCTGTCTGATGTGTCCTTTCTGAGTGACAATGTTGTCTGGTGAAAGATTTGGACTAATTTTGTGTTGTTAGACTATGGCCACCTGGAACATGATGTTGACTACTTACATAGGATACATAGGGTCCCCACTGCCACCAGCAGAGGTGATCTTCAAACCATCAGTATGGGCTGACCTTGATGTAAATGGTCACTGCCTAACCTATTACATTTCATGTTGGTCTGGAAGTTGTGAAGATTTTAGTGGTGAATTGTCAGTCTTGGCTGATCATTACCCCTCTGAATCCGACTGCAACTTCAGGATTTAGCACAAGCACAGATGAATGTGGAAATCCTGAATTTGGGGTCTGTCATTCACAGCTGCACCACAGGCTATAGTGTTCACAACCACAAATGTGCCACACAGAGCCGGCATTGAGCAAAATCAATTAATCTAGCGAGAATGTGTCCTTTTTCCATTTTGTATCACTTTTAAAAACTGCATAAAAAGTCAAGCCTTGTTCAATGAGGTGTCATAGAAATATAGGCCAGAATCTTCGATTTGGTGAGCGGGCGCAAGACCAACTTGCCGACGTGTATAATGACGTGTGGTGACGCGGGCATGTGTCCCGATGTCACCATGCGTCATTCAGGTCCCCAGTTTGGTGGGTGCGTAGTAGAGTCAGCTGTGCGCCCGCCAAACTGTCAAAGGTCTGTTAAGGCTATTTAGATTCCAATTAAGATAATTAACTGAACTGCTCATCCACGGGTAGGATGAGGTTTCGTGAAGGGTTTATAAATTAAATAAATGTTTTAGTTAAAATTCATTGACATGTCCCAGCTCATGTGACGCTGTCACATGAGGGGACATGCCTTCAAATTTTTTTTCTTCTTTATTAAAATTTTTAAAAATCAAAATAATTTCCCTGAGGCAGCTCTGTGCCTCAGGGAGATTTCTGCGCTCTTTCGCGCAAATGCACAAAAGAGAGCAGTTCCCAACTCAGCCTCCTCCCCCTGCCCGCACAGGGAGCGCTCAGCGCTTCTGGATGCGTGTCACGCTGTGCTGGCCTTAATTGGCCCGCCCAAGCAAAATGGCAGCACCCAGCTGATCATGGGTGGTGATCGGCTGTGTCCCCGTAGAAACATAGAAATGTAGAAGCAGGAGTAGGTCATTTGGCCCTTCAAGCCTGCTCTATCATTCAATTTGTACATGCCTGATCTTCTATCTCAATGCCATACTCCCACTCTCTTTCCATTCCCCTTTAGAGTCTAGAAATCTAATTCCTTCTTAAATATGTTCAGTGACTCGGCCGCCACAGCTTTCTGTGGTAGGGAATTCCATAGGTTCACCACCCTCTGAATGAAGAGGTTTCTCCTCATCTCAGTTCTAAATGGCCTACCCCGTATCTTGAGATTGTGACCCCTTGTTCTAGATGCCCCCAGCCAGAGAAACATCATCCCTGCATCCAGTCTGCCCAGCCCTGTCAGAATTTTATACATTTCAATGAGATCCTCTCTCATTCTTCTAAACTCCAGTGAATACAGACCTAGTCGGCCTAATCTCTGCTCATACGACAATCCTGCCATCCCAGGAGTCAGTCTGGTGAATCTTCACTGTGCTGTCTCTATGGCAAGTATATCCTTTATTAGGTAAGGAGAACAAAGCTGCACATAATACTCTAGTTGTGGTTTCATCAAGGACCTGTATATCTGGAGTAAGACATCCTTGTTCTCGTACTCAAGTCCTCTTGCAATGAAGGCCAACATACCATTTGCCTTCTTAACTGCATGCTGCACCTGCATGCTTGCTTTCAGTGATTGGTGTACAAGTACTCAGGTACCTTTGTACATCAACATTTCCCAATCTATCACTATTTAAATAATAGCCTGCCATTCTGATTTTTCTACCAAAGTGGATAACTTCACACTTAAACCAGGTTATAGTGCATCAGCCATATATTTGCCCACTCACTCAACTTGTCTAAATCACCTTGTAGGCTCTTAACGTCCTCCTCACCACTCACATTCCCACCTAGTTAAGTGTTGTCAGCAAACTTGGAAATGTTACATTTGGTTCCCTCTACCAAATCATTGTTATATGTTGTGAATAGCTGGGGCCCAAGCACTGATCCATGTGGTACCCCACTAGACACTGCCTGCCATTCTGAAAAAGACCCATTTATTCATCCTCTCTGTTTCCTGTCTGCTAACTAATTCTCAATCCAAGCCAATATATTACCCCTAATCCGATGTGCTTTAATTTTGCACACTAACCTCTTATGTTGACTTTATCAAAAGCTTTCTGAAAATCCAAATACACCACATCCACTGGTTCTCCCTTATCTATTCTGCTAGTTACATCCTCAAAAAACTCCAGTAAGTTTGTCCAACATGATTTCTCTTTCATAAATCCATGATAACTTTGTCTAATCCCACCGAAATTTTCTAAGTCTCCTATTATCACATCCTTTATAATAGACTCTAGCATTTTCCCTACCACTGATGTTAGGCTAACCAGTCTGTAATTCCCCGTTTTTTCCCTCCTTCCTTTTTTAAATAATGGGGTTACATTTGCCATCCTCCAATCTACTGGGACTGTTCCAGAAACTACAGAATTTTGGAAGATGATAACCAACACATCCACTATTCTGTCCCTCCGTCCCCACCCTTTCTCCAATCCCAACCCCAGCCATGTATTCACCATACCCCCTGACCTTCCCCTCTCCGACGCTGAACGTTCAGTGCTCAGCAAAGGACTTAGTTTCATACCCTTACGCCCTCACCTCAATGAATTTCGGGCTCGGCATGATACTGAACTCTTCTTCCGCCGTCTTCGTCTCCGGGCTCACTTCTTTGGGCAGGAGTCCTCTCCCAGTTCAACGGATCCTTTTACCCATCTCCAATGTTCTCCCTCCACCTGGACCCCTCCCTCTGGATTCTTACCTTCTCTCGATCTTTTCATTGAGAACTGTCGGCGCGACATTAGTCGTCTCAATTTCTCTGCTCCTCTCACCCATTCTAACCTGTCTCTCTCTGAATTTACTGTACTCCATTCTCTCAGGTCCAACCCTGACATTGTCATCAAACCCGCTGACAAGGGTGGTGCTGTTGTTGTCTGGCGCACTGACCTCTACCTCGCGGAGGCTGAGCGTCAACTCGCAGACACTTCCTCCTACCTCTCCCTGGACCATGACCCCACCACTGAACATCAAGCCATTGTTTCCAGGACTGTCACTGACCTCATGTCCTCTGGGGATCTCCCTCCCACAGCTTCCAACCTGATAGTCGCCCAACCTCGGACAGCCCGTTTCTATCTCCTACCCAAAATCCACAAACAGAACTGCCCCGGTAGACCGATCGTCTCAGCTTGCTCCTGCCCCACAGAACTCATTTCTCGTTATCTTGACTCCCTTCTCTCTCCCCTTGTCCAGTCCCTTCCCACCTACATCCGTGATTCCTCTGACACCTTACGTCACATCAACAATTTCCAGTTCCCTGGCCCCAACCGCTTCCTCTTCACCATGGACGTCCAATCCCTCTACACCTCCAACCCCCACCAGGATGGTCTGAGAGCCCTTAGCTTCTTCCTCGAACAGAGGCCCGAACAATCCCCATCCACCACTACTCTCCTCCGTCTTGCTGAACTTGTTCTCACGCTGAACAATTTCTCCTTCAACTCCTCTCACTTCCTCCAAATAAACGGTGTGGCTATGGGTACCCTCATGGGCCCCAGCTATGCCTGTCTCTTTATGGGGCATGTGGAACATTCCTTGTTGCAGTCCTACTCCGGCCCCCTTCCACAACTGTTTCTCCGGTACATCGATGATTACTTCGGTGCCGCTTCATGCTCTCGTCAGGACTTGGAAAAATTTATTAACTTTGCTTCCAATCTCCATCCCTCCATCATTTTCACATGGTCCATCTCTGACACAGCCCTTCCCTTCCTTGACCTCTCTGTCTCAATCTCTGGTGATAGACTGTCCACCGATATCCATTACAAACCCACCGACTCCCACAGCTATCTCGACTACAGCTCCTCACACCCCGCTTCCTGTAAGGACTCCATCTCATTCTCTCAGTTCCTTCGCCTCCATCGCATCTGTTCCGATGATGCTACATTCAAAAACAGTTCCTCTGACATGTCCTCCTTCTTCCTTAACCGAGGTTTTCCACCCACGGTCGTTGACAGGGCCCTCAACCGTGTCCGGCCCATCTCCCGCGCATCCACCCTCACGCCTTCTCCTCCCTCCCAGAAACATGATAGGGTCCCCCTTGTCCTCACTTATTACCCCACCAGCCTCCGCATTCAAAGGATCATCCTCCGCCATTTCCGCCAACTCCAGCATGATGCCACCACCAAACACATCTTCCCTTCACCCCCCTTATCGGCATTCCGTAGGGATCGCTCCCTCCGGGACACCCTGGTCCACTCCTCCATCACCCCCTACTCCTCAACCCCCTCCTATGGCACCACCCCATGCCCACGCAAAAGATGCAACACCTGCCCCTTCACTTCCTCTCTCCTCACCGTCCAAGGACCCAAACACTCCTTTCAAGTGAAGCAGCATTTCACTTGCATTTCCCCCAACTTAGTCTACTGCATTCGTTGCTCCCAATGTGGTCTCCTCTACATTGGAGAGACCAAACGTAAACTGGGCGACTGCTTTGCAGAACACCTGCGGTCTGTCCGCAAGAATGACCCAAACCTCCCTGTCGCTTGCCATTTTAACACTCCACCCTGCTCTCTTGCCCACATGTCTGTCCTTGGCTTACTGCATTGTTCCAGTGAAGCCCAACGCAAACTGGAGGAACAACACCTCATCTTCCGACTAGGCACTTTACAGCCTTCCGGACTGAATATTGAATTCAACAACTTTAGGTTGTGAGCTCCCTCCCCCATCCCCACCCCCTTTCTGTTTCCCCCTTCCTTTTTTTTCCAATAAATTATAAAGATTTTCCTTTTCCCACCTATTTCCATTATTTAAAAAAAAAACCCACTAGAGCTATACCTTGAGTGCCCTACCATCCATTCTTAATTAGCACATTCATTTAGATAATATCACCAACTTTAACTTTAACACCTATGTGTTCTATTGTACTATTGTCGTTGACATCTTCTGATGATCTGCTTCTATCACTGCTTGTTTGTCCCTACAACCACACCCCCCCTCCACGTCTCCCTCTCTCTATCTCTCCGCCCCCCACACACACACCTTAAACCAGCTTATATTTCAACTCTTTCTTGGACTCGAACTCAAGTTCTGTCGAAGGGTCATGAGGACTCAAAACGTCAACTCTTTTCTTCTCCGCCGATGCTGCCAGACCTGCTGAGTTTTCCAGGTAATTCTGTTTTTGTTTTCCACTATTCCCATGGCCACATCCTTTACTGCCCTCGGGATTTCTCAGCTTTCAGTCCCATTAATTTCTCCAGCACAGTTTTTTTTAGTAATACTAATTTCCTTCAGTTTTTCCTTCTCACTAGACCTTTGGTTCCCTCGTATTTCTGGGAAGTTAGTAATAATCTGAGTCATAACTTCGTCTGAGCAACTGATCTGGCCCAGAAAACATAATTTTATATTTGTAAAATGTCATTAATGACTTCATTATGAATAATTACTAGATTTTTAAAACTAGTTTTAATTTTTAAAAAATCATTCATGTTATTTCAGCTGCAATTTTAACACCAATGTCTGTCCCAATCTAGATTTCCTTCTCCATAAAATTTTTAACAAATAATTTGCTTATCAGCACTTTTCATTTCTGGTTTGGCTGTGGGAATTCCTTAATGTGATTGGCTGCTTGGACAGCGTGATGATATCACTACAGCTTCACTCAGGGAATCTGCATTAAACTGGGTTACAGTCAATTGCATGTTTGGAGAGTTTAAGTTCTTGTCATAGAAATCACTGGATCACTCCATGTAGCTTTTATTGAGGTCAGTGGTGAGCACTCTTGCTTCACGGTTGACCACAAAATTCAGCCCATTGTGCAAATGAAGTGAATTTATTAGCAGAATGAGTTGTGGAGAACCAGGAAATCTATGGTGGTAACATGGTAGACATACTTCCCCATGATGTGCTCGGTTTATTTTGTGGGAAAAGTTTTGTGACACTTGGTAGCAAAAAGTAGAATTGTTTTGTCAACCACTTTGTACCCTGGCGTTTCTTGGTTAGTAACTATTTTGGCAACAAAAAAGACACAATTTAATGGTATCTACCAACAATTCATATCAGTGGCATTTGATGTCACCAGAAATGTATTATACATTCTTGTGTGAAGAGGAACAGTGAGAAACTGCATGATTTGGCTCCCACATTCTTATTATTGCTTTCAGTCAATGCTGAGATTGCTGCTCCAGATTTAATAAAGACCTAAGAAATAATATGTTTAAAGAACTACAAGTGCCCACACAACCCACTCCACTGGCATGTCTGCTCTTTACATCAAACAATATTCTTATTCGGCTACATCTGCAGTAAAATCCTAGCGTGATGAAAAAGTGATCAATCTCCTGTCTTAAACCACTGGTGTTCATGTAAGCAACTGAAGCTGAAAGTCTTTACTCAGTGTAAACTAAATAAACACTTGCGAGTTTCTTTTCCTGTTTAAAATAAATTGTGAAGAAATAAACCAGTAAATTGAATCAACACTTAGGAAAATGATTAGTAATTCATTTTTTTATGATTTTTGCATCTGCAAATGGTTTCAATTTTCATACTGTCCATTACATTTGTCTATTATGTATCATACTGTATATTACTATACTTTATTAGAATAGACTGGAAGCCGACATTCCATGAGGGAATAAAAATAGTTGTAGTTGGTGCAAAATCATTCTGTGCCCCTCCACTAAATGCTACAATTTCATTTGGGTAACTTCTTGTTTAGACTGAAGATCAGTGCAAAAATGAAAATGTTCTCTATTGATACAAAATATTTAGTGTAATTGGTCTAATAGTAAATGAATAGATTATAGAAACAGGAGTCGGCCATTTAGTTAATCGAGCCTGTTCTGCCATTCAGTCAGATCATGGCCAATCTGTGACTTTCACTCCGTATACCTGTCCAATCTTCCTTAATATTTTTAGCTTATAAAAATCTATCAATCTCAAATTTAAAATTAATAATTGATCTAGCACCAATTGCCATTGGTGTACCCTTTCTATGTAGAAGTGTTTCTTAACTTGCCTCCTGAAAGGTTTGATTATAAGTTTTAAACTATTCCCTCTGTCCAGGGGTTGGATTTCCTGGTCCCGATTGGGTTCAACCTGAGGCATTAGTCCCACCTCCATTTTTACCCTTGGCTGTTTTCTCGAGGGCGGGGGAGGGAGAAGGCCTGTTCCACCGCCTGCTCCTATTAAGCGGTTCATTATAGGCCTTGTAGGCTGATTAAGAGCCCATCCAAGGTAAGTTTTTGTTTTAATTTTCAGAGAGATTGACGTATTTTAGTCACTGCCTTGCTTCGGACCAGTTGCATGGAGGAGCAGACCATGGATTGGAGGCAGAAAGTGCATAAATGGTAAATAAAAGTAGTTTTTAAATTTTAAAAGGATTACCCCTTTGTATTTAAGGTTCCATTACAGGACCATGGAGGAGGTAGAATTAAGAAATTTGCCAGATTAAGGGGTTTCCACAAACCTGTTTGTGTAATCCCTCCTCATAAATTGACCCTTGGAGTTCATGTAACATTCTACACTGAAATCCCTCCAGGGCCAATGAATCCTTTCTATGGTATGATATCCGGATCCGCTCTCAGTATTCCAAGTTTGCTCTAACCAGGGCTTTGCATATCATCTCTAGATATAAAGGCCAGCGTTCCATTAGTCTCTTTGATTATTTTCTGTATCTATTGATGCCATTTTACCTGCCTGGGCTCACACATCTCTTTGGACATCCACTGTTTCAAGCTTTTCATCATTTACAAAGTACCCTCTTATGTTAATTTTAGATTCAAAGAGGATGATCTCTCATTTGCCTACTTTGAAATCCATTTGCCACATTTCTACCCATTCACTTAATCTACAAATATCTCTGTAATTTTATGCTTCCATCTACACTGCTTACAGTATCACCTATATTTGTGTTGTCAGCAAACTTGGGTACATGCCTTTCTATCCCATCATCTAAGTCATTAGATTTTGTGGCCTTGGCATTGATACGGCCCAGCCAATTAAGCTCCTGATCAATGGTGACTCCCAAGATGTTGATCATAAGGGGAGTCAGCAAAAGTGGCACTGTTGAAGGTCCTGGGTGAGATGGCCAGACTTTCTCTTGCTTAGGATAATCATTGCCTGGCACTTACATGGTGCAAATATTACATCTCACTTCTCAGTTATAGTCTTGACATTGTCCAAGTCTTGCTATTGGCTGTCATGAGCCACTTTTTCATCTGAGGAATTATAAATGGAGCTGAACACTATGTAATCATTGGTGAGCTGCCTCACTCTTGATGTTAATGTCACTCCTGAAAATCTTTGACAAAGTAGTTAAAGATAGTTGTCCAATTGCCTCCAAGAGGAAGTCCTGCAATGATATTTAGGGGCTGCAATGATTTCCAACCGTAGACCAGAACTATATTCCTTTGTGTCTCATATGCCTCCAGGTACTGGAGTATTTTCCATTGGACTCTCAATCCCTCTGCCCACCTCCCCTAGACCCCCTACCAATGACCTCAGTTTTGCTGGTGTTTCTTGCTGTAATATTTGGTTGAATTCCATCTTGATGTTGAGGGAAGTTATTTTTACTTCTCCTCCAGCTTTCAGCTCATAGCAATGTCTGGATGGCATGAAATGATGGGCAGCATGCAGCTAATTTTTGTCATGTAGTTTTACGCGTGAAGCCATTTGAAGGTATGAATATAGCAAATGTTTCAAATGTGATTTACAGCATTAATCAGTGCTTTGGTGTATTTATGATCAACCATGGAAGAAATGTACAGTTTGTGAATGCACAGCAATAAATGTACATTTGGCATTAGTTGTGGCATAATTAGATATACCATGTAGCTGCTAAATGGTACTATTTGGTTGACTTAGCTTGGCATCTTTCAATAAGTGGACCTCCTCCTTCATATCATAATGTCATAAAATCATAAGAAATAGGAGCAGGAGTAGGCCATTTGGTCAATCGAACCTGCTCTGCCATTAATTAATTAATTAAGTTGGATGATCCTGCTATAATCCTTCACTCTGCTGTTGATCAAAAATCTATCTAACTCAGCATTAATTATATTCAACAGGCTAGCCTCCATTGTTCTCTGGGGAGAGAGGATTTTCAATATATAAGATTCTTAGCGGGCTTGACAGGGTAGATGCTGAGACGTTGTTTCCCCTTTTGGGAGACTCTAGGACCAGAGAGCATAATCTTTGAGTAAGGGGTCTCCCATTTAAGACAGAGATGAGGAGGAATTTCTTCTCTCAAAAGGTAGAGAATCTGTGGAATTCTTTACTGCAGAGGGCTGTAGAGGCTGGGTGGTTAAGTATATTCAAGGCAGAGATAGACAGATTTTTAATCAGTAAGGGAATAAAGGGTTATGAGGAAAAGGCAGGAAAGTGGAATTGAGGAGATCAACTATGATCTCATTGAATGGCAGAGCAGACTTGATGGGCCGAATGGCCTACTTCTGCTTCTACGCCTTATGGTCTTATGTTCTAACAGCCCTCTGAAAGAAGAAATTTCTCCTCATCTCCATCTTAAATGGGAGACCCTTTATTTTGAAACTGTGCCCCTTAATTCCACATTCCCCCTTAAGGGGAAATATCCACTCTGTACTTATCCTAATCAATCTCACTCAGAACCTTATATGTTTAAGTAAGATCACCTCTCATTCTTCTAAACTCCAATGAGCATAGACCCAACCTGAGATTGCTAAAAAGTTGCCAAACTACCACCAAATTAACTCACAGCTTCCAACTATATTGTGTTATAGACAGGGTCAGGAGAGAACTGAAGCCATTTTACCCTTTCCCTTACTGTCCGTAATCAGTGTATTTTTTGAAAAGGAAGGTGTGCGGTTCCCTGAGTGTGTGCGGTTAATATAAATAACAGTAGCAAACTTCTGTGGGTAAATAGCATTATTTATTCATGGATTTACCCTGAAAGTCTAAACGCTGCATCAGCGATGCACACGTGCACATGAGAATGATGCAGTTCAAGAGAATAGTGCACTTTTTCCAAGTTTTTAATGAAAGAATAGTTCAAGTGTTTGGCTCATCATAGGAAAAACACAATCATCATGGGCCCATTGAAAAAAGGAACTTTACTCTGAAAGGGTAGTTTAGGCAGATTATCGCAGAATTCTCTTGAAGATGTGAATGTGCAGTGGGTTGTAAAGTTAATCACTTGTAGTTTTTCTTGCCAGAAATTCAAATTACTTTACACATAGAATTGGAATAGGAATGAAACTGGGAGATGTTTAAGATGTAGCAATCTGCAGGTTTAAAAAGAGCTAAGGTGTTGCTGCTTTGTTCTGCAGCTGGTATTCTGCAGTGGATATTCTTTGCAGACTGCTGTAAAAGCCTTCTTTTAAAAGGGTGACTAACATGGCTGCCCACCATGTGGTCCTTCACAGCTCTCTTCCAAATAGGGGGTTGGGTTAAAGTTATTTAGCCACAACCTGGGTCTTTGTCTTTGCAGACATCCTCCTGGGGGTTTGAGACACTCATTGTCTGGAAGTCAGAACAACCAATTCAAGTCAGGAGGGCAGTTAGGATGGCCTCAGGATATGGATGTTTGCACTTCTTCATTCTGGAATGTCCCATTGTCCTTTCAAGACAGTTTCTCAATTCTTGGAATCCACAGACTGACAGTCTGTGATGCCTTGATGGCCATCTTTGGTCGCCCATCAGTGTTCATTTTAAAAGATAGTTAGTCCCAGAAGATTCTAAACCGATAACAGTCCATGTTCTTTAAGGTTATGGATAGAACATGCCTTCACTGGGCATGTCAGCTGCAAACAATGGAGAATATTTTACAGAATATTGTTCACATATTCTATTTCAATTTCTTGTCAAATACCAAGGCAGGAATGTATGATTAGCATCACAAAAATAACACAGATTTGTTGTTGAGACTGAAGTTGAGACATGAATATAACACACTATCTCTCGTTTATTAGTTTTGAAGACCACAAATGTAGGAAAAGCTGTGTGAGACATCATTAAACACAAACACTTTGGAATACCAAAGGATACAATGTATCAAGATTTAACTAATTAATAGTTTGCATACAAAGCTTCTATGCACAAGTAAACAGCTACATTTTTATGATTATTATTTGGTTATTATATTATATGGCAAAGTAAATATTTCGGTAAGACCTTGCCTTTTTGTTATGTTAGCTCTTGTGTAAGCTGCAGTGAAACAAACCTCTAATCTATGTTGCTGTGGGTGTGTAATTCACTGGTGACCAGATGACAGGGCTTGTTGTTAATAAATCAAACTTTCTCCTTGCCTCATTTGTAAGCTGATAAGATGCAATGTCTTACTTATACTTTTGCTGAACTAGCTCCATGTATCATTTATCAGTTGACATTCCTCTGCTGGGTATACAAAATAATCTATATGTAATATTGAATTGCCTCAACACATTATGTGGAACATTGGAGGAATGGAACCAAATTGAATAGAATGGTAAAAGTGGCCGTGACCACAAGAACTAACATAATTTCAGAAAGAGCACTTTGTGGCTGCAATATTTCCAATTTGTTAGTTTTCTTTCACTAAGATAAATGGGCATGTTAAATAAAAAGAGCAAAAATTTCACAACATTAATTATATTTTACAAATATTATTCTTATCTCTTGCGTTGTGACTTGGTTGGTATTGTTTGATAGACATTCTCTTATCTTCAATCCCTCCTTCCTAATTTCCATCCATTCAGCTCTTTCTCCAGCTTTCAACCCCACTTCTTCAGGCTCTTGGTTCTTCTCTCTGCAACTTTATCTATTCCCAATTCAGTTCCAGGACTAAAGATTTGTACTTGGTAATCATGTACATGTGAACTCGACTTAAGCAATGCTGTTCTTTTAAGGTTCCTTCCTCTTACCAAGGTTTGAATTCAATGCTGCACCAGTCACTTCTATTGTAAGCTGTCATTGCCTCCTGATTGCCCAAGTTTGCCCATTCCTTGACGTTGCTTGTCCAAAAAACTCTTGATCTTCCTTGGCTTCTTCCGCCATTGATGTGGCCTTCAAGCAGACCTCTGTGCATATTGTCATGCCTTATCGGATGGCCAAAATACAGTGTGCAATTTTCAGCTCTTGATGATGTCTATCATGCTTCTCCTAGATTTCATTTTCCCTCGAACATTCTCATTGTTTACTCCCTTTTTCCAAAATATTTTTGGTAATTTTCCGTCTGCCCACATTTCAAAGGCTACGAGTGTTTTGCATTTCACAGCCACAGAGAAATGTTCACCAGACATAACATTTGAGAAAAAACATTCTCTTGTACACAGGCTTATTCACTTTGCTGTTGAATTGACTTCATTATTGAAAATACCACTTGCTATTTCAATTCTTCTGATAATTTCATGTCACATATATTCAGCTTATTCCAAAATAATCTGACTGAGGTACATACATTTGTCCACGTTGGTGCTGTCAATTAAGAGTGTCACCTTTGGTTTTGTGTGCTTCATACTAATAATTATTATTTTGGCTTTCTTAATGTTCATTTCCATTCTAAAATCTGACCAGTATTGTTAACTTCACCTATGACTGTAATTGCTCTTTAATCTACCTTATGTAATAAAGTAATGATTTTGTACTATGTATCTGGCACATTTATCTCTGGTTGACACATATATACCTAGTTACATTCAAAATTCCAACAAACAGATCAAACCTCTACTCAAATCTGTCAAAATGGTTATAGCATGCATCTTTGTTAAGTCTAATTTAAAGTGATATATAAGAAAATATATAATACATCTTGATAATCATGTGTATTCATTGATTTGTTACAAGGTAATGTAACAGGACTTTTAAAGAAAGTCCATAGTTTGTTTTTAAATTATTTTAATGAATCCCAGTTGATCACAAATTAGACTAAACCTTAACAGTCAACTTCTATTCAATATCATGAACATGCCTGCAACTTTAAGAACCAAATTGCAATATATTTGGGCAGCATGACATGATTTCTGACAGCCATGGCTCTGCAAGATACATCTTTCTCAATGGGAAAGTTTAATTGGGGAATCGCTTTGAGTTAAATGTCAGATGGAAGAGTGGGTTGAGCACTGTCTCAAACTCTACGCAGTGGGACTGTTGTCACTAAAGAAGAGCTCCATTCCGGAGTTGGCTGTCATGCTGCACTGGCATGCCAGACTGAAAATCACTTGCAACAGCTTGTAGATTGGTTCTCCTGGGCCTGCAAGGAGCTTGGTTTTTCTGATGCTGATTGTCAATCCAAATTACAAAACTCCGCGTGTACCAAGCTTTTGTTCTCAACACCCTCCTTTACAGTAGTAAAGCATAGACAACTTATCTAAGCCAAGAAAAGAGGCTGGACAGCTTCCACCTCCAGTGCCTTGGATGAATATTGGGCATCTCCTGGCAAAATAGAGTGCCTAATATGCAAGTACACCAGCGTGCAAGGCTCCTCAGCATGTTTGCCTTACTGAGTCAGTGGTGATGCTATTGGCTGGGCCAAAAGAGCCAAATGCATCCCCAAAGACATGCTTTTTGGCAATCTGGCTATCAGCATAAGACCAACAAGTCGCTCAGGTTTGTGATACAAGGATATCTGCAAGCAAGACTTAAAGTTGACCAGGATCAGAACTGGTGCCTGTGAAGCCTGGAGTGTCTGGGGGGAAGCAGTTAGGAAGGGTAGGGAAAAGGCAGAGGGCCAAAGAATTGACTGGATGGTAGAAAAGAGAGCCCGCTGAAAGGAATAACCATCAGTCAACCTCAGGCCAATGTCATTCATCTGCACCAGCTGCAGAAGGGACTGTCACTCATGAATTGGTCTGTACAGCCACAACAGACAATGTTCAATACAGAAGTGACATACACCCCAGGCGCCATCATCCCCCGAGACGGACAGGTGCCATTCCATATATATCATATAAATGTTGGCAAAGAACAAAATAAGGTGCATAATTTTTCTATTATCCTATGCTTCAAACCTTCCTCCTATGCTTATCAGTGCACATGAAAACGAAGCCAACAAAATAAGAAATAA
Organism: Carcharodon carcharias; assembly: GCF_017639515.1. Classification (NCBI taxonomy): domain Eukaryota; kingdom Metazoa; phylum Chordata; class Chondrichthyes; order Lamniformes; family Lamnidae; genus Carcharodon; species Carcharodon carcharias. The sequence goes on from NC_054471.1 coordinate 93,624,899, forward strand.
AAACTCTGACATCTTTAGGGTTTGTCAAAGGCCATTCAGTTTCAGAGCCATTCTCCAAAAGGGCAATAAACAAACTTTAGCTATTAACTAATGGCAGACCTGAGAGTCCATTTTCTGGAGTTGGAATGTGCTGTCTCAGTTTCTGTGCAGCCAGATGTTAAAGGTACAGCAAAGTTTTCATGATTATGTCCTGGGCTTATCAACTGGCACCAGCTGGAAAGTTTCCATTGCACATATTTTACACCGTGCTTTGTAAGAAAGTCTCCTAAAACCATACAGTATGTATTTATGATAATTCTAGATTATTTACCTGAATAGCTTAGCAAATACTACATTAACACTTATGTTTGTATTGAACATTTTGGCTTTGGAATACGTCACTGCACAACTACACGCTCGTACTGGACAACTTCAATGGAAATGAAAATCAGGAGAAACGCATGACAGCGACTGAATCGATGCTGCACATTGTACACCATCACTCAAACTCAACATTTCCCCCAGTGGCGTTTCACACCATTATTGTGGGTGTCACCCATTCACTTCACTCAAACCTTGCTGCAAGTGATTGCTTCCAGTCTGTCAAGTTCTTGTTCCATCATCTCTCTTGAAGGGTATTTGGTATAACTCAAACATTATAGAAAACTGCAGTAATTAGGCAGATTCTTTCCCCCACAATAATGCTTAAGCTCATTTTTGTAACAGAGAATAATAAGTAATTTACATCCAGTGCTGTAATTAACAGATTTGCTGAATTCAATTCACATGAGCTCCCCTTTTTTATACCTTTACAAATCAACTTTTTTACTGCAAGTTGCATTGGAAGATACCACTACACTCATTCTGTCCTGGACCAACAATTTATTTTGTCTGCACTAGTCATCAATGTATTAGCTTTTCCTGACAATTATTATGTATTCTTATTTCTCATTTCAAATAATTAGAGCTATTTCAAAAGCAGACAAAAGTCAATAGCTTTTGAATAGCTTCACTCCAGCAAAATAATCAGGCATCATTTAAAAGTGCTGAACTTGCAACAAGTAAATGCAGATTTGAGGGTAATGAAATTGCATGAGATTTTGACTTATAATGTGTTACCAAAATGTGTTTCCTTGATTTCTCAGAGGACACTAAAGAGGTGAATTTCACAGGCTTTTTCCCCACTCGTCCACAGTGACTTGGGTGGAAGAAACACAGAAACCCCTGGGAGAATGGCATAAAGCAGCCATGCCATGAATTAAAATTTTTCTTCCTTCTTTTCACATCCATCCATAGCCTCGCCCCCCACTTCCCACCAAGAAATCTACATCGATTCAGTTCTCGCTTTTTGTGCATCACCTCCATTTCCCTTGCTCCACCACTGGCAGCTGTGTCTTCAGTTGTCTAAGCCTTAACCTGCAGAAGTCCTTTCCTAATCCTTGCCACCCCTTTACCTTCCTAACCTCCTTTATCGTCCTCCAGCCACTTTGTTAAAGCTCTTGGTTACCTTTCCTACTGCCTCCTTTTTAGGCTCAGTGCTAATTTTTACCTGATTAGATTCCTATGATGCACCTTCGGATTTTTTAGTACATTAAAGGCACTGTATAAATTTTCAAAGTATTTATTGCCATTTTTCATTATATCTGTAGCTATTCCACCAAAATTACAGAAAACCTGCAAGATAATCATCCCCAAAATTAATTCCCTAAGTTGTTTGTTAGAGGCTTCTATTATAAAGAATATTTTGCGTCCTCATGAAATTCCAAAGCATTTCACAGCCAATGAATTACAATTGATAGAGTTACTACATCTTGGGCAGAACCTTCTGTTCTGGAGGCTAAGCTTGGTGGCGGGACAGAAAGTCAGATTGACTTCTGCTAGAGAGTGGGAGGGCTGACCATGCAAGATTTTGCGCTATTCAGCTTACTAATTATGCACCCATGAGGAGCATGTCAAATCCCATTGCAGGGCGGGCAGTGATTCCTCCACCCCGCCGTGATCTCATAGACTTCAGCCTCAGGGCACCATAGTTAAATGGCACCCAGACAGCCATTCACTAGGACCTCCAGATCACCCTTCCTTCCAGCCTTTGTCTGCCTCCCATTTTCAGCCCTGGCACAGCTTTGTCTACCGGCACCCAATATGAGTGTAGGTTTTAAGCAGTCCCCAAGAAGGTGAAAGCAGCATCGACTGACCTCAGAATCCAAGAAGAAGTTAACTTTGCCAGGTGTTTTTTTATTTGTTCATGGGATGTGGACATTGCTGGCTAGGCCAGCATTTATTACCCATCCCTAATTGCCCATGGTCAGAGGGCATTTAAGAGTCAACCAAATTGTTGGTGGGTCTGGAGTTACATGTAAGCCAGACCAGGTAAGGATGGCAGATTTCCTTCCCTAAAGGGCATTAGTGAACCAGATGAGTTTTTATGACAATCAGCAATGGTTTCATGGTCATCATCAGACTTTTAATTCCAGATTTTTATTAGGTTCAAATTTCACCTTCTGCCATGGTGGGATTCAAACCTAGAGCATTACCCTGGGTCTCTAGGATACTAGTCTAGTGACAACACCACTATGCCACTGCCTCTCCACTTATGTACAGTCATGAAACAGGATGTTCTCAATCCTGCTGGTGGGTGCTAAATTTGCAGGGAAAACGAGATTCTGGTGTGTGTTGGCCTTTTAGTGAGCATTCATGAGATGCAAATCGGGTTCCTGGCATAGCTCTGTGGGCCACTCAACCTGCCTATAAGCCTCCATGAAAGTTGGGAGAACAAGACTCCAAACTAGCTTCCTAATTCTGGGAAGCTGATTATTGGCCTCACACCAAATTTTGCTTCCCATCTGCCATGATTCCCACCGCTGGTAGGATTGGAAAATTCCGCCCGTTGTATCAGCAAATATCATGGCCAACTTGAGCACAGCAAAATCCGACAAAGAGCAATGAGATGAAAGAACAGATAATCTGTTTTTGATGGTGTTGATGAAAGAAAAATGTTGGTCAGGATGGTGGGAGAACTTCCATGTTCTTCTTTGAATATTTATTTGAACAGGCAGAGACAGCGAGCCGCCGGTTATCTTCTTATATGAAAGACCCTCTGATACTATAATATTCTCTCAGTAATATACCGCAATGTTAGTTTGGATTATGGGCACAATCTTGGGCCCTCCCCCATGGTGAGTTTGGTGGCGGGGATGCATTTAATCAGGTGGGAGTGTGGCGGGTGGTCTTTGGGTACACGACTGTCGTCCATCTGATGAATGAGGCTGAGCCAGTGCAGACATCATTGGCTTAGTAATGATTGTATGCTGAAGGAATTATTATGCACCAGGACCTCTGTGTTGGTGACCTTGACCTGCCAAGAGATGCCAAAGATATGTTCGAGATAGCAAGGGCAGAAACTGTTCAGCCTTTTCTCCTGCCGAGCACATGTTGTCCAGGTCTCACCACTGCAGAGCAGAGCACTGAGGATGCAGTTTTGGTATTTGGTTTTGCAGTTTGGCATTCTCAGTCAGGTTCACACTCTCTCACTCATGTTAGGTATAACAGCTGAGATGCATGTATTGATTTCAGCATCAAGTGACAAATTGCTGGTGATTGTGGAGTCTAGATATGTGAAGCTACCAACAACCTTCAGTGTTACGTTGTCATTGCTGATAGATGGTGGTATGTCAACATCCTGGACTATGGTATTTAGCTTCCAGATGCTGACAGTCAAACCAAACTGTTTACCCAGGCATCAGAGTCTGCCCATTTGCTGCCTCAGGTGTCCCTCAATGTGGAGTGTTATTCAGCATCATCAGCTAGAGCAACTGTCTCGTGACCATTTGGCATAACTTTGTTTTGGATCTTAGGCAAGCAAGGCTGAATAGTTCTGGTAGGTAAGTAGACATCTCTGTAGATGGCCTGAAGGCCGTTCACAGTGGCAAAAAGAAGAATTTGCCAAAGAGTGTCAGTACCTGAAAACACCATGTTTGACCCCTCTGCAGATCCCAAAGGGTTCTGATGTTGCCTTGTCAGAGCTAACCTTACCCATCATGTTTTCATAGCAAGAGGAGTTCAAATTTAGCAGCTTCAGCCTTCAGCTAATTTTCTCCAACAGCTTAAATACACCGTGTTACGATCTCGGTAGAGGCCAGTAATTATTATTTTTAAAGTAGACGAAATTTGAAATCCCTGTTATTTACTAAGAGAATGAAGCCATAAGGTTCTATAGTTTAAAGCAGAGAATTTTACTAAGCAAGAGTCAACAAAGCAAACACTAAATACTATCTATCCTACACTCTAACATCCAAAATTAACATGAGCTAAACATGAATTAAAGGCAAATTGTGGTTGAATATTAGCTATAAATTGCACACCAAATGGCAAATAAAACTAAGACAGATCTTACAAATTGGCTCAGCAATCCACTCAAATGTTGGTGATCACAGTAGGTCACAAAGCCCTTCAAACTCTGTTTTGCTCATGAGGGATTTCAGCTCCTCCCCTTCTATGAGCTAGTCTGATCCCCAGCTGACAGCAGCACACAACCAACCGGAGTTCCACAGGCGTGGTCTTCACCACACATGGCACATGTTGCAGAACATGCTCAACTCATTCTGGATGGTATGGATCTACCACTGTTATTTTTAAATAGTGGAAACAGCTGCAGCGACTTATTCTTTTTGCTTATTCTCAGCTTCTGGATCTTGCCTCTTCTTCTTGAGTCTCCTTCAGCTTGTCTGTTCTGCTCCAGTGGACTCAACAACTGCTACTGCCCAGCTTGGGTTGATCGGTGTTCTTGTATACCTTTCAATCAGGGTTCAGTTTCAATTTTTGTAGGAACTGGGAAGTTCAGTTTAATTTCTGTTTTTACCTCTTCTTTCATTTCGGTTTTATTTTCCATTCAGTTTCTGATTTGAGATTGGCTCTGTCTCAAAAACATACAAATTAAATTTAAAAATATAGATTCTTTTATGTCTTGGGAAATGAGTTTGTTGACCAATCGAACTCCAACTGCACGCCTTCCTATGTTCTCATCATTGCTGCTTGCAATTAATTACGGGGTGAGGCTAGTGTAAGAATAAACAGTGATGGTCTATTGAGACATAAGGCAGAGCACCAGATCATACAAGCTTACTCAGAAACCTCCAGAACTAGACTTACAGTTCCCAGTTGCCCGTGCTGTACTGTGGTTTGTCAGTGCTGTCAAATGATCAGTACACTTGCATTCTCCTAAAAGGACAGATACCTCACTTTACCACAGATTCCCTCACAACCTCCTCTGCTCACATGGCCAAATGCCTTAGTGTGATCGCTGAAGGCAATGTATAGTGTTCTCTTTTGTTCACAACATTTCTCTTGCAGCTATTGGACTGAGACCTTGGACCACATATAGTGGGTTATGTTGGTGAAAAAGTGAAAACCGGTGGTAACTGAGTGCTCTGCTAGTGAGACATGCCTATTTGAAAATTTCATTTTGGTGCTCAATTTTGGGCATAATTTCTGATTATCATAATTGGAACTTGCCTGGATGTGGAATATATCAACTCATTTACCCTCTTCCACTGTAGATGCGCAGTGGGCTGGCTCACACACACTGTTAGGTTTAGGATAACTCAGGGCTCAAAGAAAAGGGTACACAGGTTCTTGGTTGTGGCACTGGAGGTCCAGGCGGAGGAAGAATGTCCTATACCTGCAAGACTAAAGGAGCCCATCTGGCTCTCCTGTCCCTCTGTCTTGCAATAGCTGCCGCTGCTCTGCCTGGCCTTATGCCAGGTCAGACCATCAGCATGATACCCATAACCAAACATTCTGATTTACCTAGTGACCCCTACAAGGTGTCTAAATAAGTTAGAGTAGCACAGAACTTACTCCCCATAGATGTAGTCCTCAGAAAACTTCCAGATTAAATGTTGGTGAACTCTTAACAAAGTGTTCCAGAAAGTATCCTCAATGTGTTTCATGAATCCTTTTTTAAATTTTCAACAAGTGAACACTAAAAGGTAAGTATGGCTTTAAGTTGTATTCAAAATGCCCTTCAAGAACTTGTTTGCTACCAATCATCTGGTTGCAGTTAGGAGAGGGCATTAGGACAAGGGCTATCCACTGAAATGTGGTATAGCCTCATTAATTAGCACTAGCAGGCAATTTAACTGGCAGTCAGCCCCTTAACAGTCCTCTGGGCAACTGTTCCTAGGGCAGGTTTCAATTCCCTTACCAAGAGAGCATTTGTACAATGGGCTAAACTCATGTTTCAGCTCAAGATCCATTTTAGCCAACTCAGGAGATCTCTATAGCATCTAAAGGAGCTGATAAAAATGACCCCATAAAGTTTATTTCTCTGTACCCTTTAATTTGCATGTATTTAAAGATGCTACCAGGGACAGATTTTGGTGTTTTGTTTGTGTATTTGTTTACTAATGCAGCAATCGTGGTTAAAGCAGCCCTTTCCAAACTGACAGGCCTGGCCACAAAATTCAAAGAGAACAAACCAGTAATTAAGGAACCAAAGTGAAAATAAGACTAGGCTATCTGGGTTTGGAGGCCTGGATTACAAGAATTCAGGGACCACATGAAGGCTAGAGTCCCAATTTAGACACATATGATTGCCTTCTTAATATCATGAAATGTTTCTTGGATATCATCCAAGAAACTAAAGAGTCACAGTTAATGACCTGCAGACAAACTCTTTTGCATCCCCCTTTGATATCTCAATGGGCTTCTGTTTATAACATAGCACCTTAATTCTCTCATCAGCCTTCATCAAGAGACAATGGAATGTGCTTTTTGGTGTAGGTGTATTTCTCTGCCTTGTCCCTACCCAGGTAATCTTAATTATATTTTAATTTTGTTTAATTATATGCATGCAGGGGCAGGGGATAGGTCGGAGGGGTTCGGAGGGTTTGGGAGTTGGGTGTTGGGGGTGGTCAGGGGTGTGTTTGGGAGGGGGGGTTAGCTCTCACTTCATAGGCTTGAGCAAATAGTCAAGGCTGTTACTCCAGGGCAGTACTGAGGGAGAGCTGTATTGTCAGAGATGTATTCTTTTGGATGAAACATTAAATCACCTGCATTTACAGGCGAATGTAAAATCTCTCATGGCACATTTTTTTTTTGATGCAAAGTCCCTTTAAGGGGCTGCCCCTTTAATTTGGCCATTTGATCCTTTAGTTGATTTGTTCATGTATTTGTTCATTTGATTACTCCAAAAAAAAGTGTATAAAGCAGAGCAGGTCACTAGGGATGCTGGTGCAGTGGTAATGTTGCTGACTCATAATCCAGGAGCCTAGTCTAATGTTTTGGGGGACACAGGTTCAAATCCCACCATGGTAGCTGGTGAAATTTATCCTGCCCATGGTGGCCATTAATTGGGCCAGTTAGTAGGCAGTTGAGAATGTTGACGGGCCTGATCTTCTTCTGTGGCTATATTTGTGCCTGGGTCTCCCTGGCAAGTGAGCATGTGATTATCACTGGTACACTTGAGGTGTTCCACAACTGGTAGGAGCTGGAGTACTTAGAGTGCAGGCAACGACCATCTCAAATGGAGGGAATCTAACCATCACCCCTTGACATTCAATGGCATTACCATCACTGAATCCCCCACTATCAACATCCTGAGGGTTACCATTGACCAGAAACTGAACAAAACTAGCCATATAAATACGAGGTAGCTTGAACAAGTCAGAGGCTAGGAATCATGCAATAGGTAACTCACCTCCTGACTTTCCAAAGCCTCCTCACCATCTACAAGGTATAAGTCAGGAATGTGATGGCATACTCCCCACTTGCAGCTCCCACAACACTCAAGAAGCTTGACACCATCCAGGACAAAGCTGTCCGCTTGATTGGCACCACATCCACAAACATTCACTCCCTCCACCACCAACGCAGTAGCAGCAGTGTGTACCATCTACAAGATGCACTACAGGAATTCACCAAGGCTCCTTCGACAGTACCTTCCAAACCCATAACCATTACCATCTAGAAGGACAAGGGCAGCGGATAAATGGGAAGTTCCCCTCAAAGCCACTCACCATTCTGACTTGGAAATATATCACTATTCCTTCAGTCACTGGGTCAAAATCCTGGAACTCCCTCCCTAAAAGCACTGTGGGTGTACCTAGAGCACATGGACTGCAGCGGATCAAGAAGGAAGCTCAGCACCATCTTCTCAAGGGCATCTAGGAATGAACAATAAATGCTGACCCAGCCAGCAAAGCCCACATTCGGTGAATGAATTAAACAAAAAATATGGTAACTCATTTCATTTTGGCATTGAATGCTCTATTTCTTGTTTTCTTCCAATGACAGAAATGCATGATTTATGGAAATAAAATGCAAGATTTGTAGCAGAGTCTGCCTGACGTCTGCCTGAAAATGGGACAGAAAACAAATCAAATCAGACCAAATTACTTTTCTTTTGATGCAATAAGGAGAAACCGCATAACTAGGACTAAAGGCTGGGCACAAAACAATGACTGTCATCTTCAGTTTCCCATAAGTGATACGAGAGGTATAAATAGATACATATAGATACTTTAAATAAAAATGTTTTGCAGGCCTGTGATTAGTGTTGATTAATATAGTTAAATTGTAATTATTATATTTTTAGCTCCTGAGTTCCTGGAAGTAAAGCAATTTATTTTTTGGATGGAAGGAGCCGAGTTAGGAAGTGAACTGAGCCAGTAAATTAACAACATAATAGCAAAAGTGCCAGCAAACCTACACTTTGAGATCCAGGATGCAAACTTGGATATTTCTACTGCAAACTCCTTAGTAAGTGAGATTTAGAGCTGATGTAACAAATATAGAACCCAATGAGCAGCTCTGTCGACCTCAATGCATATTGGGAAATTGCGCTTTGTTGACAGTTCACGATTCTTCAAAATCAAATGACTTATTGCAATCACTTAACTAACTGTATTACAGTTGCTGTACCAGTGAAGGTTAATCCCTTATTTAATTCAAATCATACACTCCTCATATGTAATCAATGTATGTCATTCACGTTTACTGGCAGATTGCTACTTTTGAAAAACAGAAAAGCTTTTCTCCTGTGTCAAAAGGACAACAAAAGCCTATATTTAATTAATTCAATAGTGACATGATTAAAGTGGAGCAAGAGGCTGATTTTCTATGAGCAAAAATCAAGAGTATGACTAAAATCCAACTGCCTGTGAGAATAGAAGGGTCATTTGATGAGCCATAGTGAATTAGCCTGATTCTCAATGCTAATTGAATTATTGTTTGTTTCAAACACTAACTTATACGGCATCTTAGCATCTACCCAAAAGATAAAAGATCCTTGGGTATGGTAGTTGATGTTTCTTTAGACAAGGTCAAAAAGATCCCACAGCCATTGGCCATTATATCTGCTGCAGGTCTCTCAGACCAGCATGGCCAGATTCTGTACCTGTGCAATATTGGGCCCATGTAAATGATATGAACCTGGAAGTCCACATGGGTTTGACTCTTGTCAGGTGAACAACACTTGGGATGTAGTCCATCTCACACGGGAGTCAAACTTGCTAGTCTGAAGAGTTACTGTGCCGACAAAGCCAAATTTGGACTATAGGGGTATATGTGCCAATGGGTCAGTGGTGAATTTCAATGACAGACACACGAGGTAGTACAGAAAATTAGTGGCATGCTGTCCAATTTTTTTTCATGACCAACACTACATGAGAAAGAGGCTAATGTTGCATCTGTGCACAGGCCCCAATAGATGCCAAAGACAGTGCCCAGGATTTTCTTTTTGATTTTGTCTCTGGCATGTGTGTCTGTGAAAATAACAGAACAAATAGAGAGGCAGAAGAAGGATTTTTATGATTATCTCCAAGCTGTGTGTTCAATTGTTTGGGAAATGCTTCTTTACTGTTTTTAACTTTTAGGTTTCCTGTGGAAACATTTGTTTAATTATAGGTTGTTTTTGCTTATGTACTTCAATTTATTTTAGCCTTCTAAACTTCATTTTGCTTTCACCACCTCCCAGTCAGGGATGTTTCACTGTGATTTGCAACTGCTCTCACTGGAATTTCCCTTATCCCTGGGGAGTTAGCAGGCTTGATAGATTTACAGACGCTAACAGCACAGATTCATAGGGCAGGATTTTCATCTTAGAGATGAGAAAGTCAGGACATTTCCCGGCTTGTCATGCCTGCTTCAGGAAAAAGTGTCTCGAAAGGCATGATCTTCATTCCAGGGCATTGGGGGGAAGGTGGGGGGGGGCGGAGTGGTGGCATGCAGATGTGTGCTGGAATCAAGTACCATAGACAATTTGGAGACTGCCACAGGGCTGCAGAGTTCCAAGGTGGGCTGGTTAAAAGGTCTGCCCCGGTTTACTGGTATTTTGTCCCAGTTGTTTTGTTAATATTAGGTCCTCTAGCCCTCACCTCTCACATCCTCTCATCCCATCCACTCCTAATGCCCCTCCACCCATCCACGGTGCCTTATAGCCTCAATGCCAACTTTGGCCAACTCATGCCAATCCATGCCCCCCCACCCACCACCCTTTGCAAACATGCCAACTTACACAGTATCCACCATGGGCAGATCTCAAGAGCCAAGCTGAGATTAAATAAAATTAAGTCTTAAGTACCTGTTACAGACTTCACTGTATTTGAAAAAAAAATCGCATTCATGAAAGCCCATTTAATACATTTAAATCTTCTCAAGTCCTTAATCTCTTGTAAAAACAAACGTTTGTATATTTGTATTCATAACCCAACATCTTGTTGCTATCAATCAAACTGTGTGCTTACAGCCTCTTACTGTGATTAGGACAGGTTGTGGAAGCAGTCAAGCAGTAATAATGCTGTAATGATAGCCATTAGCGTTATGTCAACAAGCATCTATTGAAACTGCCCGAACCGATTCTCTTCACTCTCAGAGAAACAGGCAGGCAGTTTGTTTTTTTCCAAAATTTAAAGGCCAGGGGATTGGAATAACTTGACAGCTTGACAGTTCTACATATCTTATCTGTGATTCATGGCATTTACATCTGCACCATGAAGCTATGGAATTCACACTGCAGGCTGAGGCTGTTCTTGGGGTCTGCTTTTATACACTGAGTTTAAATAGCCCAGCTGAATCCGGGTTTCCCTCCTGTGCATTTTACGTTTCCACACCTCCCTCCCACCCTTCTCCCCTACCCATTAGTCAGACCTCAGGGGGAGTGTTGTGTACAGTTCTGGGCACCACACTTTAGGAAGGATGTGAACGCATTGGAGAGAGTGCAGGAAAGGTTTACAAAAATGGTTCCAGGGATGAGAAACTTCAGTTATGAAGATAGGTTGGAGAAGTTGGACTGTTCTCCTTGGAGAGGAGAAGGCTAAGAGGAGATTTGATAGAGCTGTTTAAAATCATGAGGGAGCTGGATAGAGTAGATAGGGATAAACTATTCCTGCTTGTTAAAGGATCGAGAATGAGAGGGCACAAATTTAAGGTGATTTGCAAAAGGAGAAAATGCAATTGAGAAAAAAACTTTTTCACACAGCAAGTGGTTCGGGTCTGGAATGCACTGCCTGGAAGTTTGGTGAAAGTAGATTCTATCGAAGCATTCAAGAGGGCATTAGATGATTATTTGAATAGAAATGTGCTAGGTGACAGGGGAATGGCACCGAGTCATAATGCTCATTCGGAGAGCTGGTGCAGACACAATGGGCCGAATGGCCTCCTTCTGCACTGTAACATTCCTGTGACTCAAATGTAGAGGATGTTTGTATTAAATATTTCTAGTAACTTCTGACAAATCAACCATTTCATTCAAAAAAAGGAAGAGATGGGTGTTTTTTTACTTCAAGATCTGGCTGGATCAAATAATTTCTGCTGTTTATACCTCCTTCACTGCCATTATGTTGCAAAGTTACGTTCAAACTGGATTTTCACTGCAGCTGTGTTCCAATATATAATGTTGTATCAGATGTGTTGAAACGTGCTCAGCAGGCTTTTAAAATAGCACATGTCAGAAATTCTACAAGGACACGTGAACCAATCTGTTAAAAATGACAACCAGTAGAACGTGAGGAACAAAGAAAATATTTCAACAAGTAGGAAAATCAAAGATTTCTATGCAGATCCAAAATCCTGGCAGAGAAGAGAAAGGGCCAAAAGGGACTTAGAGGAAGGGCACAACGATCATTGTCTTTCACTCAATTGTTTCCTGGTATAAAGAACTGGGATTTCCCAAATACAAATTAATACCCTGCACTAACACATATCTATTGATCAAAACCACTGGTAGATGTTCAACCTGAATAAACATAAAAGTGAACTTTAAAGAGGATTTGGATGGCACAGGACACATCAGGGCAAAGATTTAGCAATATTCTTGTCAGTCAGAGATTGGATAGCGAATAACCCAATAGCCTCTATTATTTGCTCCCAATGCGGTTTCCTCTACATTGAAGAGACCAAACACAGACTGGGTGACTGCTTTGCAGAACACCTTCGGTCTGTCCGCAAGCATGACCCAGACCACCCTGTCGCTTGCCATTTCAACACTCCACCCTGCTCTCATGCCCACATGTCCATCCTTGGCCTGCTGCATTGTTCCAGTGAAGCTCAACGCAAACTGGAGGAACAGTATCTTATCTTCCGACTAGGCACTTTACAGCCTTCCGGAATGAATATTGAATTCAGCAATTTTTGATCATGAACCCTCTCCTCCACCCCCACCCCTTTCCGATCCCTGTTTTTTCCAATAATTTATATAGATTTTTCTTTTCCTACCTATTTCCATTATTTTTAAATGTATTTCCATTCATTGTTTTATCTTTGCCTTTTAGCCTATTTCGATCCCTCCCCCCCACCCCACCTCCCACTAGGGCTATCTGTACCTTTATTATCATATTCCTTAGATAATATCACCAGCTTCAACACCTCTTTGTCCTTTTGACTATGACATCTTTTGGTTATCTCCACCTATCCAGCTCTACTTCTCCCACCCCGCCTTAAACCAGCTTATATTTCACCTCTTTCCTATTTTTCCTCAGTTCTGTTGAAGAGTCATATGGACTCAAAATGTTAACTGTGTTCCTCTCCACAGATGCTGTCAGATCTTCTGAGTTTTTCCAGGTATTTTTGTTTTTGTTTTGGAATTCCAGCATCCGCAGTTTTTTGCTTTTAGCCTCTATTATTTGAGTTTTTCAAGATTTTTATGATAATTATCACTTATTTTCATATTCCTTTTGACTGGGTTAAGAAACGTACAGCGTCATGAGACTTATGTTTGTTTTTTAAAATTTGGATAGGATGATTCACATGAGGAGTAATGATCTCAATGTCATTGATACGGCAAACAAATGAGTTTTAAGAATACCTTTCCTACAGGAAATGCGAACTTTGAGCTGGTTAGTTTCATTCCTGTTAAATATTGTATGGTCAGAATTTTTTTATTATTATTACAGCATTTTAATTGCCAATCCATCAAAGTTGCTTACTTTGAATGAGGTTCCGCAGCCAAAACATTAATTTATCTGTACACTCTATAGGCGTAACTGGAAAGTACTATGTAAGCAGGCTAAGTTCTTGCAGTTTAGACAGAGTAAACTCACTTCCAGCTGTAGGAGCTGAGTAGTTAATTAGCTAACTGGTTGAATCTGGTTACTGTAGTCGCAGTTCAGTTTATTATAAATTCAGGGTTCTTTAGTGCAGCATTGGCAAATGGAGTGCAGCTGAACTAACTGAGTGAAGACTTGGGGCAGAATTTTATGTTTGTCGGGTGGGTGGGCCCAACCCAATTGGCGGCGGGCGCGGAGCCGATCACTGCTGGTGAAACGGGCTGTGTCGCCATTTTGTACGGGCAGCCCAATTATTCACAATATATATTAATGATTTAGATGAGGGAATTAAATGTAATATCTCCAAATTCACAGATGACACAAAGGTGGGTGGGTGGGTGAGCTTTGAGGAGGATGCAGAGATGCTTCAGTGTGATTTGGACAAGCTGAGTGAGTGGGCAAATGCATGGCAGATGCAGTATAATGTGGATAAATGTGAGGTTATCCATTTTGGTAGCAAAAACAGGAAGGCAGATTATTATCTGAATGGCTATAAATTGGGAGAGACCTGGGTGTCCTCGTATACCAGTCACTGAGGTAAGCATGCAGGTGCAGCATGTGATAAAGAAGGCAAATGGTATGTTAGCCTTCATAGCCAGAGGATTCGAGTACAGGAGAGGGATGTCTTGCTGCAATTGTGCAGGGCGAGACCACATCTGGAATATTGTGTGCAGTTTTGGTCTCCTTATTTGAGGAAGGATGTTCTGCAGAAGGAGTGCAGTGAAGGTTTACCGACTGTTTCCTGGGATGGCGGGACTGACATATGAGGAGAGATTGAGTTGATTAGGATTGTATTCACTGGAGTTCAGAAGAATGAGGGGGGATCGCATAGAAACCTATAAAATTCTAACAGGACTAGACAGAGTAGATGCAGGAAGGATGTTCCCGAACCAGGGGTCACAGTCTGAGGATATGGGGTAGATCATTTAGGACTGAGGTGAGGAGAAATTTCTTCACCCAGAGAGTGGTGAGCCTGTGGAATTCATTACCACAGAAAGTAGTTGAGACCAAAACATTGTATGCTTTTAAGAATGAGTTAGATATTGCTCTTGGGGTGAAAGGGGTCAAAGGGTATGGGGAGAAAGCGGGAGCAGGCTATTGAGTTGGATGATCAGCCATGATCATATTGAATGGTGGAGCAGGCTCAAAGGGCTGAATGGCCTACTCCTGCTCCTATTTTGTATGTTTCTATGTTTCTCTGTTTCAGACTCCTGTGTACAGTGGGAAATTCAAATGTGCGGTGGGTGTGTACAGACCGCCGGTTCCAATGGGGAACCATCAGTCTGTATAAAGAAAGGCCAGGCCACCTCCTTTAGGCTGTTCACCATGGCCAGTGACTGGGCTCCAGGGGAGGTGAGGGCAGAGGAGGAGAAGGGGGGCAGGCTGCAGGGTGGGCCAGCGGGGGGGCCAATGTGCCCCTTGGTTCTTCGATGCCTGCCGTGCTGCCCTCCTCGAGGAGGTGCCAAATAGTCGGGAGGTGTTGTTTCCCGAGGATGGTAGAAGGATGGCCCCCCATGTGACCAGGCAGGCGTGGCAGAGGCAGTAAGTTCTCAAGGTGCTGTGCGGCGCACAGGAACCCAGTGCCGCAAGCGCTTCAATCATTTGTTGCACTCTGGAAGGGTGAGTACCATGTTGGCCTTGGCCATTTGACCCAGCAGGTATCCTTAACCTTTGAGGACCCCCCCTCCCACCAACCCCCATGGGCATTTGGCTCACGCTGGGTGGGCAAACAGATAGTGACCATACTTACATCAGCCTAGTGTTGAGGAGAAGATGGGTTCTCCCCGCAACATTTGTTGCATTTGAGTAGTCTGGGGGCAACCTGCAGGGGAGGCGGCTAGACACATACTCAGAACTCCAACACATGTTTTATTAATGGTGATGTGATGGTGGAAGGGGAGCCAAGAGCCATCTGCTGGCCTTGGTGCCGCACCTAGCTGTGCCTCCTTGCCATGGACACTAAGATTCATGTGTTATTCAAAGTGATGGAAGATGAATGTGTCCAAGGTGGCCATTGGGGGAGGGGGTTGGGAGCAGCCATACTATCTTCTGGTAACTGATCACCAGTAGTGTGGATAGGAGCCACTGGAGGCCTCAGATGGGCCACTGTGGTTGGGGTGCGGCGTGCGCATGCAGAGTACATGAGCGATCAACCCTAACAATTGCTCTTCTCTGTTCTGCAGGAAAAAAAAAGCACAATAACTGGGAGCATCAGCAGGCTGGTGGGGGGCACGCGGTGCTGCAGCACCTAACCACATATGAGGAGCAGGACATGGAGCAGGGGAGGAGGCAGGCGGCCAGGTGGGCAGGTGTCAGCGAGGCTACGGTGCAGCATTCAGGTATTTGAGGGCCACAGTCCCATCCACTCTGTCTCCCCACCATCCAAAGCACTGATGGTTGCTGCAATCATTAATGCAGCAACACTGCTCATTCACAGACTGATACAGTCAGATGTGTGGGTCATACACAAAGGTTCCTCGGCCCCTTGAGGATGTGCGTCTCTAGCACCTTCCAAAGTCGCCATATCCCATTTGTGACCACTATCTCCGTGGCCTAACATGCCATGGCATCGCTGCTGCACAGCCAAATACTTATTGTATCTTAGGAGGGTTTGTACCTCCACCATCCTTTCAGCCAGTGCTGCCCACATTACTCTGTCCAAAAGGTTCTCAGCACCTCACCTGTCAACCTCATGGCACTCAACTTAAATAAATGCCATCAAGTTAGTCATCCCTGTGCCAAGAGGAAATGTTGCCTTCTGCCCACCCGGTCTATGCCCCTCATAACGGTCTGAAGGTCAATAATGTGACCTGTCAATCTCCTGTGCTCCCCGGTAAATGTCACAAGTGTATGTAATGTTTCCTTATAACTCCAACTCTCCAGGTCAGCATGTACCAGGTCAGGAACCTCTGTACTCTCCCCACTCCAATGCCATCTCTCCCATGAAGTGCAGGTTACAACTGAACGCAGAAATGTAGATGTGGCCTCGACAGCGTTTTCTGGACTTGTAACATGACCTCCCTTTTTCTACATTCTATTCCTTGGCTAATAAAGGCAAGTCTGGCTTTGACCTTGTTAAATGCCTTATGTTCTGTTTCTGCTACCTTAACGGGTCTGCCCAGCAAGGTCCCTGTAATCATCGTGACTTTCCACAGTCCTACCATTACTCATGTATTCCTGTACCTTGTTTGTCTTGCCCAAGTGCTTAACCGCACACTTATCCACATAACATTTCATGTGGCATTCCTTGGGCCATCTGACCAGCCTGTCTCTATGCGCGTTTAATGTTTGGGCCTCCTCTTGACTATTTACCATCCCACCAATGTTCATCTCTTTAGTTCTTGAAGGTTGAGCGCATTATGAGCCTGGAGGGGAAAGGGATGAATGGCTTTACTGACTGAACGCTAACTGATGCACTGTCCTTGCTGTTAATTTCAGCATCACCACTGCATGGTCGCCAGGAACAAGTCCAGAGCCCCCCCTCCACACCTGAGGGGCATCACTTGCAACTTGCGTCACATTCTTTCAGCGAGCCAGGCACCAGCGCAGCGACAAACACATCGGTGGGGATCATGACGTCGGCTATGTCCCGGGGCACAATGGAGAGGGCACTTCACAATCGCTGGAGGAGATGGCGCCAGCAACCGGAAGACTGCAGGGGACCAGGCACATGCTGAGTCGGGCAGTGATGATGTGCCTCTGGAGGTGTCAGCCATGCAGCAGCTGCAGGACAAGCGGCAGGGTGTGCAGGAGCATCTGGCAGGGTTGCATGAGGGTGTGCTCAACTGGTCTTTGTGGTGGAGGAATCCAGGCAGAGTGTCAGTGATGGCATGAACCTCAGGACAGAACTTCAGGCTTTCTCCATTGAGAGATTGGCGACTCTCATGGAGAGGGGCTTCCAACAGATTGATAATCATCTGATTGGGTTACGCTCTGACCTGCAAGCCCTCACAGCACTAATGGCCACAGGTGGTCATTGGCAATGTGGGAGATGTTCTGGGCACCAAGTGTCGCCGCTCGGTGCCCATCCTTCTGTGGTGAGCAGGGAGGTCAAATGGGACCTCACATCAGCGCAACAGCTGCCTGTCATCACTGTGAGCTCCTCTCAGGACACTCCAGATGAGGGCAGCAGTTCCTCCAACCCTCTGCCAGTGACCGTGAGGAAAAACTTCACCCAGAGAGTGGTGGGCATCTGAGATTCATTGACTAAGTCAATAGTTGAGGCTGAAATGCTTAACCCATTTAAAAGGTATCTGGATCTGCATCTGAAGCACGGTAACCTGCAAGGTTATGGACCAGGTGCTGGAAAGTGGGATTAAAATGAGCGATTAGTTTCTTTTTTCTCTTTTTGACTGACACAGATAGGATGGGCTGAATGGCCTGTTTCTGTGCTGTATGCTTTCTATGGTTCTAGAAAAGATTTTAAAGTGTATAATGGGGGTAAGGGATCATATTTGGAAAGATGTGGTAAACCAAAGAGTAAAGACAAGGCTGGAGATAAAGGTATTAATACGGGAAATGATAAACAGACTATGACAGGAAGGGACAGAGTGTACAAATCTAAGAGTAAATCAGCAGATAAGGCTAGACACTATGAAAATAATAAAAGGACAAAACTAAAGGCTCTGTATCTAAATGCACATAGCATTCAAAACAAAACAGATGGACTGATAGCGCAAATAGCAATAAATAACTACAATCTGATGGCCATGTCTCTGTAATGGCTACAGGATGACATAGATTGGGACCTGAATATTGAAGAGTATATGACATTTAGGAAGGACAGGAAGCTAGGAAAAGTTGGGTGGGGTGGGGGGGGGGGGGCCGGGGGTGGGGGGGGGCTCAGTTATTAATTAATGATGGAATTAGCACATTAGAGAGGGATGACCTAAGGTCAGGAAACCAGGATGTAGAAGTGGTTTGAGTTGAGATGAGAAATGATAAAAGCAAGAAGTCACTTGTGGGACCAGTGTACAAGCCCCCTAATTGTAACTACACAGTAGGACAGAGTGGGGAAAAAAACGATAAGGGGAGCTTGTCAGAAAGGTACAGCAATAATCATGGGGGATTTTAATCTACATATAGACTGGAAAAATCAGATGGGTAAAGGTAGCCTAGATGAAGAGTTCATAGAAAAATTAGAGGACGAGAGAAAGCTAGCTAATACTATAAAGACGGATAATAAGAGTTTCTATAGATATTTAAATAAGAAAAGTTAACAAAGTGAGCATTGGTCCTATAGTGAGTGCATCTGGGGAATTGATAATGGAAAGTAGGGAGATGGTGGATGAATTAAAAAGGTATTTTGCTTCGGTCTTCACTATGGAGGCCACAAGTAACATCCTGGAAGTAGCTGAAAGTCAGGAAATGGAAGAGAGGGAGGATCCCAGGAAAATTACAATCACTAGTGAAGTGGTATTGAGCAAATTGTTGGGGTTGAGGGCTGACAAATCTCCAGGCCTGGATGGACTTCACCCTAAGGTCCTAAAAGAAGTGGATCGTATCACAGTATCTCCACAGAGCAGAAGGAGGCCATTCAGCCCATCAAGTCTGCACTCGCTCTCTAAAAGAGCATTCCACCTAGTCCCACTCCCCTACCTTATCCTCGTAACCTTACACATTCTCTCTTTTCAAGTAGCAATCCAATTTCCTTTTTAATACCTCGATTGAACTTGCCTCCTCCATCCTTCCATACATAAGAAAGGAAGTTTGTTTCACACTTCAGCCACCCACCCCCCGGTGAAAATTTTTTCCTCACATCACATTTATTCCTTTTGCCAATTATTTTGAATCTGTGCCCTCTAGTTCTTGATGTTCTCTTGAGTGCGAACAGTTTCTCACTATTTACACTGTCCATACCTCTCAGGATCTTGAATACCTCAATCAAGTTTCCTCTCAGCCTTCTTTTCTCCATGGAAAAGAGTCCCAACCTCTCCAATCTATCCTCATAGCTACAGTTCTTTATCCCTGGAATCATTCTTGTGAATCCCCTCTGTACTCACTCCAATGCCTTCACATCCTTCCTCAAGTACTGGATGCAGTACTCGAGATGAGGCCTAACCAGTGTTTTATACAAGTTCAACATAGCCTCCTTACTCTTGTCCCTATTAATAAAGCCTAAGATACTATATGCTTTATTAACTGCTCTTTCAACATGCCCTGTCATCTTCAATGACTAATGTACGTGTATACCAGGGTCCCTCTGTTCCTGCACCTCCTTTAGAGGCTCTCCCTTTATTTTATACTGTCTCACCATATTTTTCCTGCCAAAATGGACCACCTCATACTTCTCATTGTTGAACTTCATCTGCCACTAGTCTGCCCAATTCACCAACATGTCTATGTCCTTTCGAAGTTCAAGGCTATCCTCATCACAGTTGACAACATTTCCAATCTTCATATCATCTGCAAATTTTGAAACATCGTAGTCTAGCTCATTAATATATATCAGGAAGAGCAAGGGTCCCAACACTGACCTCTGAGGAAATCCACTACAAACCTTCCTTCAATCTGAAAAACAACCATTTATCACTACCCTCTGTTTCCTGTCACTCAGCCAATTTCTTATCCAAGTGCCTACTTTCCCTTTTATTCCATGACCTGGAATTTTGCTCACAAGTCTGTTGCGTGGCTCTGTATCAAATGCCTTTTGAAAATCCATATACACCACATCAACAGCATTTCCCTTATCAACCTTCTCTGTTACCTCCTCAAACAATTCCAGCAAGTTAGTTAAATATAATTTTCCCTTAATGAATCCATACAAAACAAATATCAAGTCTGAAGCTTCTCAACCGGTCACGTGGCATTTTCATCCAAATCGAAAGGTGTTGAACATGCAAGCAGAACCTCGCAGTCCTTGAGAGCTGCAGTAATTTATGCCTATTTGTATGCTTCTTCCTTTTCCTCTTGAAGAAACCAGGACCAGATAAAATGCATCCAAGGATACTGAGGGAATTGAGAGTGGAAATTGTAGAGGCACTAGTGATAATCTTTCAGTCTTCTCTAGACACAGGGGAGGTGCCAGAGGACTGGAGAATTGAGAATGTTGCACCCTTGTTCAAAAAGGGGTGCAAGGATAAAGCCGGCAACTACAGGCCAGTCAGTTTTACCTCAGTGGTAGGGAAACTTCTGGAAGTTGTAGTACAGGATAAAATCAACAGTCACTTAGACAAATGCAGAATAATTAAGGAAAGTGAGGAAACAGCAACACTTGGTATCTTCCAACCTTTCCAACACATCCTTCCTCTTGATTGTAAGTTCTTCTAGTGTATCAGTTGCCTCCTCTCTCACATCGGTCTGGGTAGGATCCTCTTCCTTTGTAAAGACAGAAGCGCAGTACTCGTTCAACACCTCTGTTATTTCTCCAGCCTCCATGTGCAATCCCCTTTTTTGTCACCAATTTGCATTACTTTTTCTCTTACCACATTTTTATTATTCACATGCTTATAGAAGACCTCGGGATTCCCTTTTATGGTCACTAGTGAGATAGTTGATGCATTGGGCAGAATTTTCCCATCGGCGATTTGGGGGCGGGGCCCGCTCGCCAACAGGAAAATGATGCGGGATGACATCGGGAGGAACGCCCAATGTCATCCCGGTCCGTTTATACATTGAGGAAGGCAGATGGACAGCGAAATCAGCTGTCCGCCTGCCGACCTGTTAATGGCCAATCAAGGCCATTGACAGGATAATTAAGATAATTATAGACCCTGCCCATCCAATCTTAAAGTTGGTGGGCAGACCAAGAGCCCCAGTGGGCTTCTGATAATAAATGAAACCTCATCCACTGGCAGGATGAGGTTTCATGTCCGTTTTTAAAAACTTTAATAAAGTTTATGTGCTTCTTATTAACATGTCCCATCTCGTGTGACATTGTCACATGAGGGGGACATGTTAATAATTTTTCTATTTTTCAAGTTTTTTACACTGTCAGTAATCTCCCTGAGACAGCACTTGGTCTCAGGGAGATGTGCGCTCATTCGTGCGCATGTGCGAAAGAGCGCATTTTGACAGATGGGGAATCCCTCCCCCCACCCCCACACAAGAAGCACTATGCGCTTCCTGTCGGGCAGGCCCATTGGGCTGTAAGGCCCGCCCACTGAAAATGGTGGCGGGCCCCGTTTCGGTGGCGGAGTTCGACTGCCCGCCCGCCACCATGCAGTGGGGCCCGCATGCCCATCAAGGGAAAAGTTTTGGCCATTGTTTTAATTTTCCAAAATTCCCTAGATTTGGGAAAGATTCCATTAGATTGGAAAATAACAAATGTAAATCTTCTATTCAAAAGGAGACAGAAAGCAGGAAACTACTGGCCAGTTTGCTTAACATCTGTCATATGTTGGAAGCTATGATTAAAGATGTTATAGCAGGGCATTTAGAAAAATTCAAGGCAATCAGGCAAAGTCAATGTGGTTTTGTGAAAGGGAGATCATGTTTGACCAATTTATTAGCGTTCTTTGAAGGAGCTACATGTGCTCAAGATAAAGGGGAACCGGTGGACGTACTATACTTATATTTCCAGAAAGCATTTGATGAAATGACACATCAGAAGTTATTGTGGACAATAAAAATTCATATTGTACAGGGTAACATATTGGCATGGATAGAAGATTGGCCAGCTAACAGGAAACAGTAGGGTATTTTTCTGACTGGCAGGATGTGACAAGTGGTGTGTCACAGGGATTAGTGCTGGGGCCTCAACATTTTACACTTTATATAAATGACTTGGATGAAAGGACCAAAGGAATGGTTGCTAAATTGTGAAGAGGACATAAGGAGGCTACAAAGTGATATAGATATATTAACTAAGTGGGCAAAGATCTGGCAAATGGAATCTAAAGTGGGCAAATGTGAAATAGTTCATTTTGGCAGGAAGACTGAAAAAGAAGCTTATTATCTAGACAGTGAGAGACTGGAGAGCTCTGAGATTCAGGGGCTCCTGGGTGACCTAGTGCATGAATCACAAAAGGCTAGCATGCACGTACAGCAATTAATGAGGATACATCTAACAGAATGTTATAATTTATTGTGAAGGCAATGGATTACAAAAGTAGAGAGTTTATGCTTCAGTCATACAGGGAACTAGTGAGACCACATCTGGAGTATTGTGTACAGCACTAGTCTCCTTATTTAAAGGAAGATATAAATGCATTAGAAGCGGTTCAGAGAAGGTTTACTAGACCAACAGCAGAAATGGGGGGCGGGGGGTGGGGGGGGGGGTTGTCTTATGAGAAAAGGGTGGCTATGTTAGGCTTGTATCCACTGGAATTTAGAAGAGTAAGAGGTGACTTGATTGAAACTTTTTAAGATCCTGAGAGGCCTTGACAGGGTGGATGTGGAGAGGATGTTTCCTCTTGTGGGAGAATCTAGAATGAGGGACCACTGTTTAAAAATAAGGTGTCGCCCATTTAAGAGAGAGATGAGGCAATTTTATTTTCTCTCAGAGGGTAATGAGTTTTTGGAACTCTCTTCCTCTCTGTGTCACAGACTAGTCATGCAACAGCCTGGCATAGTCATCCTCACAGCATCATACCTTACAGATAATGTCCCAGACACCACCATCACCATCCCTGGGTATGTCCTGTCCCACCAGCAGGACAGTCCCAGCAGAGGTGACGGCACAGTGGTATACAGTCAAGACGGGAGTTTCCCTGGGAGTCCTCAACATAGACTCAGGACCCCATGAGGTCTCATAGCATCAGGTTAAACATGGGCAAGGAAGCCTCCTGCTGATTACCACATACCGCCCCCCCTCAGCTGATGAATCAGTGCTCCTCCATGCTGAACCTTATTTGGAGGAAACACTGAGGGTGACAAGGGCACAGGATGTACTCTGGGTGGGGGGCTTCACTGTCCATGACCAAGAATGGCTCGGAAGCACCTCTACTGGTCGAGTCCTAAATGACATAGCTGCTAGTCTGGGTCTGTTGAGGGAACCAACAAGAGGGAAAAACATACTTGACCGCACAGTCGTTGTGGATACGAAGTCCCACCTTCACACTGTGCTAACTGGGATAGGTTTTGAACAGATCAAGCAGCTCAAGACTGGGCATCCATGAGGCACTGTGGGCCATCAGCAGCTGCAGAATTGTACTCGAACACAATCTGTAACCTCATGGCCCGGCATATCTCCCACTCTACCATTACAATCAAGCCAGGGGATCAACCCTGGCTCAATGAAGTGTGCAGGAGGGCATGTCAGGACCAGCACCAGGCATACCTAAAAATGAGGTGTCAACCTGATGAAGCTGAAACACAGGACTACTTGCATACCAAACAGCATAAGCAGCAGTAACATTCACGCCACACAAGTGTCAGGTAATGACCATCTCCAACAAGAGAGAACCCAACCATCACCCCTTGATGTTCAATGACGTTACCATCACTGAATCCCCACTACCAACATCCTGGAAGTTACCATTGACCATAAACTGAACTAGGCTAGCCCATATAAATACTGTGGCTATAAGAGCAGGTCAGAGGCTAGGAATCCTGCAATGAGTAACTCACCTCCTGAATTCCCAAAGCCTGTCCAGCATCTACAAGGCACAAGTTGAGAGTGTGATGGAATACTCCCCACTTCCCACAACACTCAAGAAGCTTGACACCTTCCAGGACAAAGCAGCCTGCTTGACTGGCACCACATCCACAAACATTAATTCCCTCCACCACTGATGCACAGTAGCAGCAGTGTGTACCATCTACAAGATGCACTGCAGGAATTCACCAAGGTTCCTTCGACAGCACCACGACCACTACCATTTAGAAGGACAAGGGCAGCAGACAGATGGGAACACCACCATGTGGAAGTTCCCCTCCAAGTCACTCACCATCTTGACTTGGAAGTATGGTGCCGTTCCTTCACTGTCGCTGGGTTAAGATCCTTGAACTCCCTTCCTAACCGGACTGTGGGTGTACCTACACCACATGGACTGCAGTAGATCAAGAAGGCAGCTCACTACCACCTTCTCAAGGGGAACTAGGGATAGGCAATAAATTCTGGCCCAGCTAATGAAGCCCACATCCCATGAATTAATAAAAAATAGGTGGTGCAAGCAGAATCTCTGAATATTTTTAAGGCAAAGTGAAATAGATTCTTAATTAATAAAGGGGTGAAAGGTTATTGGGGGTAAACAGGAACATGGGGTTGAGGTTACAATCAGATAAACCATGATTTTATTGAATGACGGTGCAGGCGCGAGGGGTCGAGTGGCCTACTCCTGCTCCTAATTCGTATGTTCGTATGTATGTTGACTATCTAGCGGTGTGCTCCCAGAATTTGCTATTTTTACTTTATTAAATCTAAGTAGCTGATTCTTATAATGAGTGTTTGAACAGTAAATCCTGTTTTCACATCCGATAACCACAATGTGTTCCAAGTGTTTTAGGAATTGAAAATGGCCTTCAAAGTCTTTGAAAATTGTTGCAACTGTTCATAATTTCTATTTTGGTGCCAATAGATTAAATAACCCCAAAAAAAGCGTGGAATATGTACTTTTAATAATTGACTTTTAAGAGTCTTCTGGAAACATGAAGTTTTGTAATTTTGAACATTTCATTATGACATGTGACATCATTAGCATCTTTTTTATTCTTTTAAGGGAATGTGTTGTAAAAAGCCTAAATCAGGGCTAATGTGCATGTATGTGAATGCACGGAGTGTGGTTAATAAGATTGGTGAACTGCAGGCACAGGTTGAGAAATTGAATTATGATATTATTATAGCAGAGACCTGGATCAAAGAAGGGCAGGACTGGGAATTAACTATTCCTGGGTACAATGTGTTTAGGAGGGACAGGAAAGGAAGAAAAGTGGGTGGGGTGGGAGTTGGGGAGTGGCAATATTAATTAAAGAAGTCATTGTAGCACCAGAGTAAAAGGATGTTCCAGAGGGCAAAGATTTTAGTACTGGAGAGAGAGGGGTCAAGGATGGAACCTCTCTGGCTGGAGGTAAGGAATGAAAAAGATGCAATCTCTCTGGCTGGAGGTAAGGAATGAAAAAGATGCAATAACATTGATTGGTGTAGTATATAGACCACCAACTAGCAGAAGGGATGTGGGGAAACAAATTTGCAAAAAAATTACAGAGGTGCAAGAATTATAGGATACTCATAATGGGGGACTTCAGTTATCCAAATATAGACTGGGCTAGGAATAGTACAAAGGTGCAAGAGAGGTGAGAACTCCTTGAAAGTGTTCAAGATAATTTTCTGCTTCTGGTCCAACAAGAGGACATACACTTTTGGACTTGGTTCTGGGAATGAGCTGGCCCAAGTGGATCAAATATCACTGGAAGAGTCTCCGGGGGACCATGATCATTGTATCATAAGGTTTATGTTGGTCATGGAAAAGGTCAAGGAACAATCCAGAGCAGGGATAATTAATTGGGGAAAGCCAACTTCGATGGGATGAGAATGCATCTGAATCAAGTGAGTTGGAGTCAAACATTGGCGGAGAGCATGGTGGCTGAACCTTCAAAGAAAAGGTATTGCAGGCAATGTCAAGGTATAATCCCTTGAAAGGAAAAGGTAGGACAAGTAAATCCAGAACACCCAGGATGATGAGAGAGGTGAAGATGGAAAGGAAGAAGAGCATGCATGACAGATGTCAGGTAGAAAATACAATGGAGAATTAGGCTGAATATAGAAGGACCAGAGGGGAAGTGAAGAAATTAATAAGCAAAGCAAGGAGATAGAGCATGAAAGAGGCTGAAAGCTAACATAAAAAGGAGTCCCAAGGTTTTTTATAAGCATGCAAATAGTAAAACAAAGATTAGGGCCGATTAGGGACAAAAAAGGGGACTTGCACTTTGGGGCAGGAGAAACTGTGGAGGTATTGAACGAGTACTTTGCATCCATCTTTAAAACGGAAGAAGATGCCACCCAGACCAAGGTGAGAGGCGGAGGCAACTGGTACACTGAAGAATTTACAGTTGTGAAGTAGGAGGTGTTAGCCACAGTTCTTTATCCCTGGAATCACTCTTGTGAATCCCCTCCGTACCCTCTCCAATGCCTTCACAAACTTCCTCAAGCATGGCACCTAGAACTGGACGCAGTACTCCAGATGAGGCCTAGCTAGTGAATTATACAAGTTCAAAATGATCTCCTTACTCTCCTTACCAGGACTGGATGAGATGCATCCAAGAGTATTGAGGGAAGTGAGAATGGAATTTGCAGAGGCACTAGTGATAATCTTCCAGTCTTCATTAGACACAGGGGTGGTGCCAGAGGACTAGAAAATTGTGAACGTTGCACCCCTGTTTGAACAAGGGTGTAAGGATAAAGCTGGCAACTACAGACCCGTCAGTTTTACCTCAGTGGTAGGGAAACATCTGGAAACTTAATTTCGGGATGAAATCAATGGTCAATGATCAATGGACAAGTAAAGGATAATTAAGGAAACCCAGCATGGATTCATTAAGGTAAAATTATGTTTAACTAACTTGCTAGATCTTTTTGAGAGGATAACAGAGAAGGTTGATAAGGGAAACACTGTTGATGTGGATATGGATTTTCAAAAGGCATTTGATACAGTGCCACGCAACAGACTTGTGAGCAAAATTCTAGGTCATGGAATAAAAGGGAAAGTAGGCACTTGGATAAGAAATTGGCTGAGTGACAAGAAACAGGGAGTAGTGGTTAATGGTTTTTTTTTTCAGATTGAATTGTAGTGGAGGTCAGTATTGTGACACTTACTTTTCCTGATATATTTTAATGAGTTAGACTATAGTGTTCAGGGCATGATTTCAAAATTTGCAGATGATACGAAGATTGGAAGCCATGTCAATTGTGACGGAGATAGTCTTGAACTTCAGAAGGACATAGACATGTTGGTAGATTGGGCAGTCGAATGGCTGATAAGTTCAATGCAAAGAAGTGTGAGGTGATTCATTTTGGCAGGAAGAATGTGGAGAGACAGTGTAAAATGAATGGAGAAACTCTAAAGCAGGTGCAGGAACAGAGGTACCTCAGTGTATATGTACTTAAGTCATTTAAGATGGCAGGGCATGTTGAGACAGCAGTTAATAAAGCATATAGTATCTTAGGCTTTATTAATAGGAACATTGAGTACAAGAGTAAGGAGATCATGTTGAATTTGTATAAGACACTAGCTGAGCCTCAGCTGGAGTACTGCGTCCAGTTCTAGGCACCATGCTTGAGGAAGTTTGTGAAGGCATTAGAGAGGGTAAAGGGGGGATTCACAAGAATGATTCCAGGGATAAAGGACTGTGGCTATGAGGATAGGTTGGAGAAGCTTGGACTCTTTTCCTTGGAGAAAAGAAGGCTGAGAGGAGAATTGATAAAGATATTCCAGATCCTGAGGGGTATTGTTATGACACAGCAGTTGGTAAAGGCTGAGTTTTTTAAATCCCAGAGGGAAACTTGAACAACTTTCAATCCTCAATTGGTATGTTTGAGATGCAGCTCTGAATTCAGAAATGAAACCACCAAGCCTCAAGAGGTTTTTATATATAAAATTAAATTAAACATTTACTAATTTAACAACAAATTAAACACATACACATGTCTATAAACCACTGCCATAATAACTTTTAAACAAATCCCCAAATTAATCACTCCCAGGTAAATCTTCATCAAAGCAATAATAACCCATAGACTTCAAACAGACACCAGGCAAAGCACGTTTAACCATGTAAATTGAAAATGAGGTTCATTTGCAGACACAGTCCTAGGCTTACAGGCTGAATGCCTCTGCCCTGCACACACAAAACATCTTCCTATTTATACCTAACTTTCCCTGCGAATGTCCATTTTCCATTGTATTACTGGGTTTTTTAAATTTTATCTCTCCTAACAATAATCCTCTCATTCCATCAATTTTATTTTAACACATTGCTTGGTGTCTCCCTTCTAGGTGCAAGATTTTACCCATTCTTTTGAATGGTTTATTCAACAAATGCAAATGTGCTTTATCTTTTAACTAATATCTCAAACTACTACACATTAAAGCACCCAGACCATCTGGCTTTAATCCAATTAAGACACACACATAGAGACACACCTACTACCAAGTTCAATTTAAAAATAATTTCCAATAACATTATACACATTAATATCTCTTCATGACAGCTATGGACACGGTAAATAGTGAGAATCTGTTTCCACTCAAGAAAGTATCAAGAACTAGAGGGCACAGATTCAAAATAATGGGTAAAAGGAGTAAATGTGATGGGTGGTAAATTTTTGTCACCCAGAGTGTGGTTGGAATCTAGAACAAACTTCCTGAAGGAAGCAGGTTTGATTGAGATATTCAAAAAGGAATTGTATTGCTACCTGAAAAGAGAGAATGTGTAAAAGCACAGGGATAAGGCAAGGGAGTGGGACTAGATGGAATGCTCCTTCAGAGAGCCAGTGTAGACTCAATGGGCTGAATGGCCTCCATCTGCACTGCAAATATTCAGCAACTCTGTAAACTGGCTTCTTGAACTGCTGCAGTCCATCTGTTGTAGGTACACCAACAGTGCTGTTAGCAAGGGAATTCCAAGAGTTTGACTCGGCAACAGTGAGGGAATAGAGATATAAGACCAGATTTTTGGCACTGAGGCCGATAGCTTGAGTTGGTAAATTTCCCGACCATGCAGACACACTTCCGTAGAAAATGCACAATCCGATTCAATTTTCCTATGTGGGGAGGGGGTGGGGAGAATGGGTACAGGATGGAGTTGGGCCTGCCACCTGAAGGAGATCAGAGGCGGCCAAAGGAGCAGCCAAGTGCAGAGGTGAGCATTTGAAAGAGCCTGCCTTGGTTCTCTGAGATTTTTTTCCCCAGTTGTTTACTTGCATTTTAGGCTCTCTAGCCCTCATCCCTCACACCCCCTCAATCCTCCACCCACTCCCCATGACAGCTCCATGCCAACTCATACCCCTCACTCACACCATGGCCCCTCATACTCTCCATGCCAACTAATGACACTCATGCTCATTCATCCACTCTATACAGGACCTATCAACCCTATAATATCAATGGCATGTCTGGAACTGTTTTTAAAAAAGCCCATTCATAATTTCCTTTCAAAAAATACTGTTGCTACAACACACCCTAAAAAAGTCAACAAGACCTTTAACGTATCAATAATAGATGCTTAAAGCACTTGACACCTCTTTATCTTGTGCAAATAACATTGAACCATTGACCAAAGAGTTCACAGAAATGATAACTTATTATGACATCATTCGGGAGTCAATCTTCTCCCAACTGTATCAACAAAGCAAGTTAATCCATTTATGGGAATCTGCACTATCAGACAAGCCTCGTTATGCTGGAGAAAAGAAAATTATTTATTTTAAAACAAATTTCATTTCAGAGGCTCAAAGCTTTCGTGCAGTACAATGTTGCAAAATTGTGTTTTATATAAGAATAAAAAGTTACATCCGAGTCATTTTGTTTCTCTCCAACCTCTAAAAATGTGTCTGAGGGCCCTTAGCTTCTTCTTCGAACAGAGGCCTGAACAATCCCCATCCACCACTACTGTCCTCCGTCTGGCTGAACTTGTTCTCACACTGAACAATTTCTCCTTCAACTCCTCTCACTTCCTCCAAATAAAAGGTGTGGCTATGGGTACCCGCATGGGCCCCAGCTATGCCTGTCTCTTTATGGGGTATGTGGAACATTCCTTGTTCCAGTCCTACTCCGGACCCCTTCCACAACTCTTTCTCTGGTTCATCAATGATTACTTCGGTGCTGCTTCATGCTCTCCTCAGGAAAACTTTATTAATTTTGCTTCCAATCTCCACCCCTCCATCATTTTCACGTGCTCCATCTCTGACAATTCCCTTCCCTTCCCTGACCTCTCTGTCTCAATCTCTGGTGATAGACTGTCCACCAATATCCATTACAAGCCTACAGACTCCCACAGCTATCTCGACTACAGCTCCTCACACCCCGCTTCCTGTAAGGACTCCATCCCATTCTCTCAGTTCCTTCGCCTCCGTCGCATCTGTTCTAATGATGCTACCTACAAAACAGTTCCTCTGACATGTCCTCCTTCTTCCTTAACCGAGGTTTTCCACACACGGTCGTTAACAGGGCCCTCAAACGTGTCCGGCCAATCTCCCGCGCATCCGCCCTCACGCCTTCTCCTCCATCCCAGAAACATGATAGGGTCCCCCTTGTCATCACTTATCACCCCACTGGCCTCCGCATTCAAAGGATTATCTTCCACCATCTCCGCCAACTCCAGCATGATGCCACCACCAAACACATCTTCCCTTCACCCCCCTGGCAGCATTCCATAGGGATCGTTCCCTCTGGGACACCCTGGTCCACTCCTCCATCACCCCCTACTCCTCAACCCCCACCTATGGCACCTCCCCATGCCCACGCAAAAGATGTAACACTTCCTCTCTCCTCACTGTCCAAGGGCCCAAACACTCCTTTCAAGTGAAGCAGCATTTCACTTGCATTTCCCCCAACTTAGTCTACTGCATTCGTTGCTTCCAATGCGGTCTCCTCTATACTGGAGAGACCAAATGTAAACTGGGCGACCGCTTTGCAGAACACCTGTGGTCTGTCCGCAAGAATGACCCAAACCTCCCTGTCGCTTGTCATTTTAACACTCCACCTTGCTCTCTTGCCCACATGTCTGTCCTTGGCTTGCTGCATTGTTCCAGTGAAGCCCAACGCAAACTGGAGGAACAGCAACCCATCTTCCGACTAGGCACTTTACAGCCTTCTGGACTGAATATTGAATTCAACAACTTTAGATCTTGAACTCCCTCTTCCATCCCCACCCTCTTTCTGTTTCTTCTCCCTTCCTTTTGTTTTTTCCAATAATTTATATAGATTTTTCTTTTCCCACCTATCTCCATTATTTTTAAATCTTTCATGCCCCCCCACCCCCACTAGAGCTGTACCTTGAGTGCCCTACCATCCATTCATAATTAGCACATTTGTTTAGATAATATCACCAACTTCAACACTTCTGTGTTCTTTTGTTCTTTTGTCTGTGACATCTTTTGATTATCTGCTCCTATCACTGCTTGCTTGTCCCTACAACCACAACACCCCCCTCCACTTCTCTCCCCCAATCCAACACACCTCCCCTGCCCCCCGCCACCTTAAACCAGCTTATATTTCACCCCTTTCCTTGGATTCACCTAGTTCTGTTGAATGGTCACGAGGACTAGAAACGTCAACTCTTTTCTTCTCCGCCCATGCTGCCAGACCTGCTGAGTTTTTCCAGGTAATTCTGTTTTTGTTTTGGATTTCCAGCATCTGCAGTTTTTTGTTTTTATCTCTGTGTTTAATTGACTGCCACTCCTCTTCAAGAAATGCCTACCTTGAAAAATATTTGTTCGTCTCTGCGACAAGATTTCCATATCTCTCCTTTGCCTTGTTCAACTTCATTGCTTTCCATTTCTCTCCTGGTGTTTGACATGGTGTTTACTAAAATGCGCTTTTACAGCCATATCTCCTTTCTCAGTGACTGTCTCCGTCTCCGACTTACCCCACGTGGATTTCAACTGAAATTCCACTCCTCATGTTTCAAACCCTCCCAGGATTACAGGTATCTCCGGGACATAAAACGTTTCTCGGACTGCTGTTCCCGTCACATTCTGAGATCCAAACTCAGTGCCATGCGCTGCCATATGAACACACTCAACCTCTCCCTCCAGCAGCACCGCCGCACCCTTTTTCAAATCTGCACTTGCCCCCAGTTTAATTTTATTCTTCGTCTCATCCGACGCCTCAACAAGAAACTTTTTCTCTTCCTCTCAAGTGCTAAGGAACGCAAGCTCCAACAACTCAACGACACCAACACCCACCTAGGACCCTCCACCCCTGCCTGTCCCTCCGTCCCCACCCCATCTTCCAATCCCAGCCCCAGCCTCTCCGACGCTGAATGTTCAGTGCTTAGCAAAGGACTTAGTTTCATACCTTTACTCCCTCATCTCAATGAATTTCGGGCTCGGCACGATGCTGAACTCTTCTTCCGCCGTCTTCGTCTCCGGGCTCACATCTTTGGGCAGGAGTCCTCTCCCCGTTCAACGGATCCTTTTACCCACCTCCAATATTCTCCCTCCACCTGGACCCCTCCCTCTGGATTCTTACCTTCTCTTGATCTTTTCATTGAGAACTGTCGGCGCGACATTAGTTGTCTCAATTTCTCTGCTCCTCTCACCCATTCTAATCCCTCTCTCTCTGAACTTACTGCACTCCGTTCTCTCAGGTCCAACCCTGACATTGTCATCAAACCCGCTGACAAGGGTGGTGCTGTTGTTGTCTGGCGCACTGACCTCTACCTCGCAGAGGCTGAGATTCAACTCGCAGACACTTCCTCCTACCTCTCCCTGGACCATGATCCCACCACGGAACATCAAGCTATTGTTTCCAGGACTGTCACTGACCTCATGTCCTCTGGGGATCTCCCTCCCACAGCTTCCAACCTGATAGTCGCCCAACCTCGGACAGCCCGCTTCTATCTCCTACCCAAAATCCACAAACAGAACTGCCCCGGTAGACCGATTGTGTCAGCTTGCTCCTGCCCCACAGAACTCATTTCTCGTTATCTTGACTCCCTTCTTTCTCCCCTTGTCCAGTCCCTTCCCACCTATTCGTGATTCCTCTGACAGCTTACATCACATCAACAATTTCCAGTTCCCTGGCCCCAACCGCTTCCTCTTCACCATGGACGTCCAATCCCTCTACACCTCCATCCCCCCCCAGGATGGTCTGAGGGCCCTTAGCTTCTTCCTCGAACAGAGGCCCGAACAATCCCCATCCACCACTACTCTCCTCCGTCTTGCTGAACTTGTTCTCACACTGAACAATTTCTCATTCAACTCCTCTCACTTCCTCCAAATAAATGGTGTGGCTATGGGTACCCGCATGGGCCCCAGCTATGCCTGTCTCTTTATGGGATATGTGGAACATTCCTTGTTCCAGTCCTACTCCGGACCCCTTCCACAACTCTTTCTCAGGTACATCGATGATTAGTTCGGTGCTGCTTCATGCTCTCGTCAGGACTTGGAAAACTTTATTAATTTTGCTTCCAATCTCCACCCCTCCATCATTTTCAAGTGCTCCATCTCTGACAATTCCCTTCACTTCCTTGACCTCTCTATCTCAATCTCTGGTGATAGACTGTCCACCAATATCCATTACAAGCCTACCGACTCTCACAGCTACCTCAACTACAGCTCCTCACACCCCGCTTCCTGTAAGGACTCCATCTCATTCTCTCAGTTCCTTCGCCTCCGTCGCATCTGTTCTGATGATGCTACCTTCAAAAACAGTTCCTCTGACATGTCCTCCTTCTTCCTTAACCGAGGTTTTCCACACACGGTCGTTGACAGGGCTCTCAACCATGTCCGGCCAATCTCCAGTGCATCCGCCCTCACGTCTTCTCCTCCCTCCCAGAAACATGATAGGGTCCCCCTTGTCTTCACTCATCACCCCACCAGCCTCCGCATTCAAAGGATCATCCTCCGCCATTTCCGCCAACTCCAGCATGATGCCACCACCAAATACATCTTCTCTTCACCCCACCACCCCCCCCAACCCCCGGCGGCATTCTGTAGGGATCGTTCCCTCTGGGACACCCTGGTCCACTCCTCCATCACCCCCTACTCCTCAACCCCCACCTATGGCACCTCCCCATGCCCATGCAAAAGATGTAACACCTGCCCCTTCATTTCCTCTCTCCTCACCGTCCAAGGGTCCAAACATTCCTTTCAAGTGAAGCAGCATTTCACTTGCATTTCCCCCAACTTAGTCTACTGCATTCGTTGCTCCCAATGCGGTCTCCTCTATATTGGAGAGACCAAACATAAACTGGGCGACCGCTTTGCAGAACACCTGCGGTCTGAGCACAAGAATGACCAAGACCTCCCTGTCGCTTGCCATTTTAACACTCCACCCTGCTCTCTTGCCCACATGTCTGTCCTTGGCTTGCTGCATTGTTCCAGTGAAGCCCAAGGCAAACTGGAGGAACAGCAACCCATCTTCCGACAAGGCACGTTACAGCCTTCCGGACTGAATATTGAATTCAACAACTTTAGATCTTGAGCTCCCTCTTCCATCCCCACCCTCTTTCTGTTTCTTCCCCCTTCCTTTTGTTTTTTCCAATAATTTATTTGGATTTTTCTTTTCCCACCTATTTCCATTAATTTTAAATCTTTTATGTCCCCCCAC
Organism: Carcharodon carcharias; assembly: GCF_017639515.1. Classification (NCBI taxonomy): domain Eukaryota; kingdom Metazoa; phylum Chordata; class Chondrichthyes; order Lamniformes; family Lamnidae; genus Carcharodon; species Carcharodon carcharias. The sequence goes on from NC_054471.1 coordinate 93,659,571, forward strand.
CCCTACTAGAGCTATACCTTGAGTGCCCTACCATCCATTCTTAATTAGCACATTTGTTTAGATAATATCACCAACTTCAACACCTCTGTGTTCTTTTGTTCTTTTGTCTGTGACATCTTTTGATTATCTGCTCCTATCACTGTTTGCTTGTCCCTACAACCACCCCACCCCCTCCACTTCTCTCCTCCCACCCAACCCCCCACCCCCCACCTTAAACCAGCTTATATTTCACCCCTCTCCTTGGATTCACCTAGTTCTGTTGAAGGGTCATGAGGACTCGAAATGTCAACTCTTTTATTCTCTACCGATGCTGCCAGACCTGCTGATTTTTTCCACGTAATTCTGTTTTTGTTCTAAAAATTGACATTCATTATGTGATCACGAATGTCACCTCAAGTCCATCTAACTGGAAGTGCAGCAGTCAGTACTGTGGTCATCCATAGTGTACCAATAAGTTAACCAGATAGGTGTGTTCTTAGGACCATGTGACCATACAAGTGCACAAAGTCAATTAGAATATTTAGAATTATCACCCAGTAAATTGTAGGGGTCCAAACCAAATCCTTGCAGCAGGTGCCCTCAAAGCAAATGTTGTCCTGCGACCATAACATAAACAGGAAACCTAATGGAAATGCTTAAATAATCAGGCAGATTCTGCGAAGAGGGAAAGAGAGTTAACATTTCAGTTCAATGAATTTTCACCAGGAACAATTTATAAATGTAACAGTTTTAATGCAAGTACAAAGATAGGAAAAGAGATGGCTGTTGGGGAAAAACTAAAGCAAAAGTCTATGATAGGGTGGAAAGCAGAAGAAATTAAATGACAAAAGGGTGATGATGTAAGGCAAAATTGAGATGGTAATGGGACAAATAAAGAAGCAAAAGATGTGCCTTGAATAGTTGTAAATGAGAATTCTGCATTTCAAGCTTTGTGGTGAACTGCTGCTTGCTGCACAACCATGCTGTTATGAGGGCACGTATGACGTCCAGCTGAGGAGCATGAGGAGGAGAAGGGAGAGAAGGAGCAAGAGGAAAGAGGAAGAGGAAGGTTGGAGGAATTCACACAGCCCCTTTCTGGCCATGCTGCCTGTGATCAATTCATCCAACTCTCATATTAGTGAACACAAACCCAATTCCCTATTCACCAGCAATCCCACACCTTACCTTCTATAAAGTTGGTGCTGGACTCCTCCATGATCCTTGATATTGACCATTGGCTTTCTGGCAGGCCTGTCAATGCACCAAGTGTTTAATTATGCATACCCATCAGCATTCTTCAGTGTGCCACACCATCAAAGTTCTTAACTGAGTCCTCTGCAGTGGCAACCTCGCCCCCTGGAGAGCTGGCACCTCTGCTACCCTTGTGCCTTACCCTGGCTACAGACCACTCATGTTTAGTGTCTCACCACATGCCTGTCCAGCTCCTAGGCTGCCCTCTAAAGCAGAGGATATCTGAGCTGGTGTCTGCGAGTGTGAAATCGAATGATGGCATTTCTTCTTCATCACTGTCTTCTTGCTTTTCCATCTCCTCCCCTTCCACCTGGTCAAGCAGTAGTGCTTGGGTTTCTGAAAAGCAAAAGGCACAAGGGTAGGGTTTGTTTGCTATGCACAAAAGGTGCATACTTAGACAATTTTCAGCTTGTAAATCAGAAGAGATTGTGAGACGAAGAGAAAGTGAGATGTGAGAAGGAGGCTTAGTTATGAGCATACTGCCTTCTTCTATGGTTTCAGCCCTGCCACTGGCCAGGGCCTCAGCCATGGCCATTCATGATGGCAACCACTATCTCTAATGGGTTAAGGACATTCCTGTCGTCTACCAGTTGGGTCCTGTTACATTCAGTTATGTGCCACTGTGATGCAACCTGCTTGGGTGATGTGGTGTCCATGGTCAAATAATCTGTGCATGCTGTGAGATGTGGGTCTGAGGCTTGTAGCAGTGCCAAGTGTGTGAGGGTGAGGTAAAGATAAAAATATTAGGTATGAGTCATAACTGAAAGAGATTGTTGGTAGGTGAGTGATGGATGGCTTTGAGCAGTGTCTGAGGCTAGTGGTGCAGTTGAAACAATATGGCATTTGAAGATACATTAAATTAACCACCACAGCTACCTATATCTATCAGTGTCTGTCTAGTGGGCCTCTTTGCCCCCTGTCAATAATTCACACTTCTCCACCACCCACACAAAAGCTTCCAATGTCATGTCGGAAAATCTTGGAGCCTGCTCTCTACCATGTAGAGTCAGAATTGACTATCCCCTAGATTAAAATCACCTTTATAATGACTTGCAGCACCTGGCCCAGTCATAATGCAGCTCCCCTTTAAAATTGCAGACTGGCTTTAAGTGGTTTAAGCTAGCTGTAACTCCAGCTCGCCTCTCACAATCTTACACCCCTGCTCTGGCAGCCATTCAACAGCACGTTCAGTGCTGGCTGCATGCTTTAGTCATGTAAATGAACAGGCAGCTCTAAGTTTGAGTGCTGCCTGCATCAGAAGCGACAGACATGGGGTGATCCTGCATTGCAACCCTCATGCCTGTTTTAGGGCCCTGTCCAGTTTTGCTGACACATTATTTGAAGTGGAGGTTCAATTTTAAATAGTTGCATGAAAATGATGCTTGCGATATGATAATTCTATTTAACAATAATTTTATCATATACATATTGGCAGAACAAAAATGATTTGCCAAAGACTTATAAATGCAGCTTTGGCCCCTTAAAACTATTTGTAGACATTTTCTGAATATAATAAAGTAAAGATGCTACACAGAATCTTAGGTGACATTTCAGTTTAAGCTATCCTTTGATCCTCCAATTATTTAATGACAGTGACAAATTAGGGCATGGGATTTACCCAATCTTTTGTTTTAATTGCTAGCAGTGACGTACATAGTGCAGAAATGGCTCACCTATCTATTAGAACATGAATTCTATCACAGCTCTTAAATCCCATTTACAGTGAAGTTAATTGTGACGAATTAGATTCCCAGTGCTGCCAGTCATATTGGACTCGATGCATTGCAGGCAGAAAGCCCTGAAGAGTAATGGATCAGATCATTCACTACACACAGTGAGGCAAACTTTCATTCACAAATACAAAAGAGAATTACTAGTATTGACCTATTTGCATTCAGGGAGAAAGAATGTGTCCTCCACATCCGGAGACAAATGCAATCAGGACATTGCTAAACGTCAGCAAACCACCTGATCGATTACTTCAAAATGCTGTCAAAGCCTTTCTGTAACAATGACTAGACTGGTTTAATAAGACAGTTCTTCATTATGCATTAATCAAGCTAACGAATCATGACAGTCCAGAATGGTGAAAATAGGTACTTGTAATAAGATGAACTTTTTGACTTTTTTGTTTTCTGTTACTATGTTCTTTGTCATTTTATGTATGCAGATGGGATTAACTTGTGTAGTGGGGTTTGTATAGCAAGATGCTATATTTCGTATAAATATAACAAACATGTTTTCCATCTCCCAAATGATTGCACATAATAGGATGTACTGAAGTATTTTTTCTGCTGCTAGTGCCCACTAAAAGTGGGGGAGACAAGAAAGAAAATGTAAACTGAAGGTTCCAGTACTGTACTGAGTTTTCCATCCTGTGAAAAGGTAATTTATTAGTCCTAATGTTTTATTGCTTTTGTAACAGCCACTGCCTGATAACGTAATAATAATGGATGTGTAAATGGTTTCAATAGTATTTTCCACTGGCAATTAATTCTCTACTAGCCCCTGTACCACTGAGTAAGAGCTGGATTTATTGAATCTCTGTGATAGACAAATATATGTTGGTGAGTTTTACAGCTGTAATACGTGCAATTCCCCCAGTGCTGAAGCAGGCAGAGGGTTTAGTGGAATTCAAAGACTAATGATATCCTCTATTAACTACATCCATTGTCAAGCAACTTCCTGTCCTACCAGGGCTGAATTTTTCAAACAGATTGCTTAACAATCAATGCCACCTGAAGGTGAGCTGCATAAGATAGAAGCTATATGTTGCAACTGTGGCTCATGACCTCAAAAAAAACAAACATGCCATGGCTAATGTGCAGTATGACAAAGCCCATATCCAGAGCTGGGTGCTGATCAAGCATCACTTTAGGTTTGAGCAGGGTTTCAAGTTCCTGAAACAGGTTAAATGTTGCTTGCTGTACTGCCAATGGTACACAGTACACCAGCAATCAGTGACCACCAATAGAAGAGGATGACCTGGAAGAGACATAACATCTCCTCAACAAGCATGAAAACAGCAGCAGTAATTTACTGGCACCTTCTTCCCAATATGTAGTAAAGAGTTAATTCTAATAATAGCTACTGAGCCTGTGCATAAGGAGTTATATCACAATGGTGTCACTCACTGAGAGGAAATGAGTGCGAAGCATCTCAGAGGCTAGTTCCAGCCAGGTCTTGGTTTTAATTAATCTTTGTAAATAAGATGTAAGTAAATGTTTTTGAGCAAAAGACCATTGCCACAGATGGTGGTAGCAGTGACTATGCCCACACAGAAATAGTAGCGAATGGCGGGAAAAGTCACAAGTGAAACCCAGCAACAGTGCAGAGAAGCGGGTGAAGGACTTCGAGGCCAACCCAGCAACTGCACAGGAGACGTCCAAATAATAAGGGCAGCGCTGTGACTGGCAAGAAAGGAGCACTGGAAAAGACAGCTTCAAACCAGGGTGAGAAATGGCTACTACCTTGCCCCTACCAGAATCCTTTGAAAATAAAGAGGGCCCCAGATGGCTGAGCAATGGCAAAATTGGCGAAGATGTTTTCCCCGGTGCTGCAGCACCTCAGGTCTTGCGAGTAAAGAGAACAAAGATCAAGTTATCATCTTGTTATGTGCTGTTGGGAGCATAGCGGACCACGTGCTGGCCAGACAGGGGCTGAACAAGGAAACAGCCTCCTTCAAGTCTTTGTAAAAATACTATCAGAGAGGATGAAATTTAATTGGCGCAGTCAAAAACAGGGTGAAGAAGTTGATCAATTCATCAATGAATTGTACCACCAAGTGGAAAATTGGGAGTATGGAGCATTAAAGACAATCTGATCAGAGATAGAATAGTCATTGGCAATTTGGATCAGAATTTCTGATGAATTATAATCATGTAAAGATTAAATTTAAGCGAAGCTGTATGACTATGCAGATAGGCCAAAGAGGGGAGGCAGAATAAAGCTTTTGTCAGAGATGGGAGAGCAATTTCCCAAGATGAAGTTGTTCAATTTCTGATTTGTAAAACTGAAAGTATAGCAAGGCAGGAACCAAGGAAGCACCCTCAAAAGGCACCAATTCCATTTTCCAATGTCCCCACTGTGGCAGGAAGAACATCTACAGGCGGGGAGAATACCCTGCCTGAATTGCACAATGCCATGGGTGTGGCAAGTCAGGCCATTTTAGAGTGATCTACCATTCCAGGAAATCTGTATTTACCAGAAAAAAGGAGAAATGTGTTAAAGGAACCTCCATTCAAAAAACTCAAGTTTACTTGGAATGCAGTCAATCAGTCTTCATAGACAAAACTCCATCCCAATGAGCACAGGAAGACAAGATGAGGTTAGATGAAGTGGGAGACAGCTGCTCCAAGGGTGAAAGTGACCGGCTGCAAGACCTTAATTTGTTTTTCAGGAAAGAATGGAAGAGCATGATAACTAAGATGTAGGGAGGCTGTGGCATAGTGGACTAGTAATCCAGAGACCCCGGGTAATTCTCTGGGGACCCAGATTTGAATCCTGCCATGCCAGATGGTGGAATTTGAATTTTTTTTTAAAAATCTGGAATTAAAAGTCTAATGATGACAACGAAATCATTGTCATTTTCAAAAAAAAAGTCCATCTGGTTTGCTAATGTCTTTTAGGGAGGGAAATCCGCTGTCCTTATCTGGTTTGGCCTACTTGTGAATCCAGGCCACAGCAATTGACTGATGCTTAAGTGCCCTCTGAAATGGCCTAGTAAGCCACTCAGTTCTCAAGGGCAATTAGGGATGGGCAATAAATGCTGCCATAGCCCCCTGAATGAATAAATAAAAAATGCCACTGATATCGATGATTTGTCGCAAGAGGAGATCCAGAAGATTCCTTTACTTTTTGAAAACAGTATATATTCTGATGAAGTTCCAGGAGTATTCAGGCCCACTGAGGAACAATCTCACACCGAAGAGAGTTTGCAAGCTGAACAGAAAAATAAATTCCGACAGTATTAGCAGGACAATCATCATTTTTTCTTCAGAATATTCTTTGTCCTTCTCTTTATCCATCTGATTTGCTCATGGATGAGGCATCATGGGCAGAATTTTCTGCCTGTAGGGTGGGCCGTGCGGGAGCGGGAGCTGACCCAATCGCCACGCACGATTGGGTCCACGCCACCATTTTACATGGGTGGGCCAATTAAGGCCCACCCAGTGTGAAACACAGCTCCCAAGGACAGCGGGAGTGGGCAGGCGGCAGCAGGACTGCTATGACTGCTGGGTCCAATGGTGACCCGGTGGCCTGTTTAAAAGTGTTCCTGCAGCCTTGCAAAGGCTGTTAAACGTGGCCAGCAGAAGGACTCCCCAAAGCGCTGCTGGTGAGCCGGCCAGGCAGGGGGGTAGGGCGGGGGGGGGCACTGTGCCCCTCGTTTCTCCTATTGCCTTGCTGCCCTCCTTGAGGAAGTGGCAGCAAGGTGAGATGTCCTCGTTCCCCAGGACGGGAGGAGGAGGCCCCCACACATAACCAAACATGCCTGGGAGGAGGTGGCTGAGATAGTGAGCTCCCGTGAAGTGGTTCGATGCACCTGGATCCAGTGCCGCAAGTGTTTCAATGACCTTTTGCGCTCTGGAAGGGTGTGTACCATGTTGGCATAGGTCATTTAAACCAGTAGGTAGTCTTTTCCCCCGGCGCGCTCCCCTCCCTGCCAAAACTCTGAGTGTAGTGACTGCATTGAATCATTGACGGCATGTGTCCTTCGCTGGGTGGGGCAGCACATATTGTCCATGCCGAGGTCACCCTGGGAAGGTGGTGAAGAGATGGGTTCTGCACTCGCAGCATTTGGTACACTGAGACCCACATTACTGTTTTGGGGGCAACCTGGAGGAGCTGCAGCTAGGAGCAGTACTAGAACTCCAGGACATGTCAAAGGTGATGATATGCGGGGAGGGGAGCTTCAAGGTGGTGGGGCACCAATCCATTTGCTGTCCTTTGCACTCCACGTGCTTGCGCCTCCTTGCTTTGCAAGGTTACACTGTGTGGTGCCAAATGTGATGTAGGCTGCATTTGGCCAAGGGGTGGGGAGGACAGGCCTGGCATCTTTGTGTGAGTGTGTGGCAGCTGCAGGATGAGGAGGCACTGGAGCCCGGCAATGTACCACTCTGGTCGAGGTGGGATGGCAGCGAAGAGATTCCCAGTACAAGTAGCACTAATCAATGCTCTTCTCTCCTTTTCAGGGAAAGAATGCCTATAATGCCACTGAGCAGTTGAGGACTGGCGGAGGGCCGGCCCAGTCGGCCATCATTACCAGGTTCGATCAGGGGGCCCTCGATCTGGAGAGGCTCCATGCACCCAGCTCCACCGGTGTCGGTGAGGTTGGGGTGCCACGGGCAGGTTTGTTAGCCCAGCACTGAGGTCACCATTAGTGACCCAGCAGCCACGGCACTGCTGAATGTTCAGTGATTAAAGTTTGCAACATGGCTTGACCATTGCTTATGGAAGGATGAGCGCATAATGATGTGGGGGACAGGGATGCACTTTGACATTGTCTCCATTTAAATAATCAAATGTCCTTGTCCTTCCTTTCAGCATCGATGGATCAGGGCCGGGAGGAGGAGGCACAGAGGCCCCCTCTCAAACCTGAGGGCCCTGAAGTCTTGGACTCACCTGCATCACACCATCTCTGCCAGGCAGGCACCAGTGCAGATACTAGTACCTCGGTGGGAATTAGAACATCGGCTAGTGTCCCAAGGCACAGCGGTGAGGGCACTTCACAGTCACTCGAGGAGCTGGCAGAGACAGAGAGTGCCCCTGGCGCCAGCAGTAGGAGGACTGCCGGGGACCAGGCATATGCTTAGTTAGTAAACAAAAACAGAATTACCTGGAAAAACTCAGCAGGTCTGGCAGCATCGGCGGAGAAGAAAAGAGTTGACGTATTTTCACTGAAGCTTCGTTGGATTAAAGACCCCCCGGGTGACCCTGCCTCCCTGCAGTATGCCCAGGTTAGCTTCTACCCCCTCAGCATTTCCCTGTGCATGCTCATCCTCAGACTCACTACTGGACTCATCGTGTGCAGCTGCAGCCACTGAATCTACATCTTCTTCACCCACAGCGTCGCCCCTTTGTAGCGTAAGATTATGGCGAGTGCAGCATGCAACCACTATCAGTGACACACGATCTGTGGAGTACTGGAGTGCGCTTCCTGATTGGTCCAGGCATCAGAAGCACATCTTGAGAAGACCGATGGCTCTCTCCACCACAGCCCTTGTGGTTCCATGGCTCCTATTGTACCGCTGCTCAGCTTCTGTTCTTGGATGGCGGAGAGGTGTCATGAACCACCTTCTGAGGGGATAGGCCTTATCACCCAGCAGCCATCCATCACGCCGAGCCGGAGCACTAAAGAACCCCAGCACCTGGGAGTGTCTGAGGATGTAGACTTGTGGGAGCTGCCTGGGTACCTTGCACAGACTTGCAGAATCTGCATCCTATGGTCATACACTATCTGCACGTTCATGGAATGGAAGCCCTTCCTGTTGACGAAGGCACCGGGCTCACCTGCTGGCACCTTGATGGCCACATGTGTACAGTCTATTGCACCCTGGACACGGGGGAAGCCAGCTATGGCCGTGAAGCCTCTGGCTCCCTCTGTCTGGCTTGCCTGGTCCCAGCAGTAGTGGATGAACATCAATGCATGCCTGAATAAAGTGTCTGGGAGACAGTACAAAGATCACCCACCGAGCCCTGGAAGGAGCCAGAAGCATAGAAGTTGAGGGCAGCTGTGACCTTTAGAGCCACCGGCATAGGGTGTCCACCCATACAGTTTGTGGAGATCTCAGGGCCTATTATCTGACAGATTGAGGTGACTGTCTCCCTTGAGAGACGGAGTCTCCTTTGCCACTGCATCTCAGACATATTGAGCTAGCTGCTTCGCCACCTGTATACCCTAGCAGCAGGATAGCGGCATCTTCTGTGGCCCCTTCCACCTTGGACTTCCTGTTGGCTCTGCACCTCTTGTGTCTGCGCCTCTCCTCTGAAAGGGTGGAGGCTAAATTTGCTCTCCTGGCCTCCTCCCCCTTCTGGCCCTCCCTTCCTCCTCAGGGGAGGTGCCTCCAGTGGAGAGCATAACTCCCATTCCCAGGCTAAGGGAAAGCTTCTCGAAACCTGCAGGCCTCAAAAAGGATCTTCACTGTAGAGTGCTGACCTGAAGGCTGTGAGTCCTGTCCAAGCAACTGGTATCAGTTTTGAAGTATTTCTGCTCAGGCAGGTATCAGTAATTTTCAAAATTAAATATCTGACTGAACACATTTGTGACCCCACTGACACCTCTTATCCCATCCGTGGATGAGGTTTATACAAATGTGTCCTACCCACCTGCCCGCTGCGTCCATGGGATGACCTGAAGATCGCACGGGCCCCAAAAAATCGCCATCAATTGGTGCCTCAAGGGGTTTAAGTGGTCCATTAATTAATGGTGGGTGCATATCGGAGATCATCACATGCCTGCCCACCAAAATATCGTGATGGCGTATGGTGATATCAGGACACTTGCCCAACGTCGCTGGGTGTCATTTTACGTGTTGGCGTGCGGGGCCTGATCCCGCATGCCAGTGGGAAAATTCTGCCCCATATTTTGTTTGTTGCAGCAGGAGAAGTTTGTAGGTGCTCTACAGCTGGACAACTCTTCACAGGAGCTGAACGAGATTCATTCTTTCAAGCAAGAGCAACCAGCAGTCCAATCTTTCCCCAAACTACCAAGAAGAGAAAGGAAAAAAAAAAGGAGAAAGGGAAAATCTCTTTATCACCTTTTATACTGTGGACCGGAAGCAGAACTCACTGTCTGAAGCAATTGGTGCCTTCCAAGGAGAAGATTCAGGACAGCATGTGTCTTGTACGTCCTCAAAGAGAGCCAAAAGCACAGTTGGAGATTTGCCACAAGAGACTGTGAGGGGGAGATGTAGGAGAATGTGTGTATAATAGTATGGGGATAAAGATTTGGGAGTGGGGGAGATGTAGAGTAAACGGTTAACTCTAACGATAGCTACAGAGCATGTGCATAAGGAGTTATATCACAGGGATGTCACAGATGAGTGCAAAGCATCTTATAGGGTAGCTTCAACAACATCTTGGTCTTATTTAACCTTTGTAAATAGTTAGCTCATAAATAAATGTTTTTGAATAAAAGACCATTGCCTCCACTTAAAACTCCTTCTAGAATAAGAAGCCAATGAATCACGGGTGAGTCTGTTATTGTGGACCTAAAAGTTGCTGGGACATTTGATTATTGCTGTCTGCACTGAAGTCCATTCCTATCTTCCTGTCCACTATTGTCTGGTATCTTTAATAGTTACATCAGCACGTGGTCATACCTCTTGATGTTTACAGAACAGGAACAGGCAGCGTATAGTTTTGATTAGTGCCATTATTTGTAACATGAATAACCATTACATTGCAAATCCCTATGAATCATAAATGGGTCTCTATCTTTTATAGAGGGTGTATGTAGAAGTGTTTTGTTAAAAGATGACATTTACAGACATGAAGAATGTAGAGCCAAATGTATTTATTTGTGTTTATCCTCTTCTGGATTGCCCCAAACTGGTATAGCCTAACCTATCTTCCTTGGAGCTGTATAAGGCATGAAATGTAATCTTCTATTATGAGAGAAGCATAAGAGCCTCTAACCCTAGATACAGGCAACTCTGCTGCATGCGTATCAGTGCCAGGAACTTTCTGAGAGTATGTTTCACTTGTACAAGAGATGGAAGATCTGTTCCACTAAATCTTATTCATGGCTTTCACACATATTAGTGCCAACCAGTAAACCTTATATTCAATCACCTCGCAATGTAGGAATCAGGTAGGGCACTGGCTCATTGGAGCAGAGAATGATATACCTGTAGGAGTTGCTTCAATCCCTCCTGCACGATAGTCTGCAGTATTGCTCCGAATAAGTCATGATGCATTTCATCATAGTGGGCTGCACTTCAGCTTCCTTGTTGGATGCAAAAGCAGTGCTCATTGGTCTTAACAACTGCACATACTACAGGGACTGACACTTGCTACATATCAAACCTCACTGCAGAAAAGCTTTCTTTGGTCACCCTTTGCATGTCTTTGAGGCTATTAAACCCATTAAGGAGGCACTCAAAAGCCTTTTTTTGTGGCCCGTCCACTTTTAGGATTGGCAGATGGGCCAATCGGCCAGACGGCCTTTACATTTTTGCTCAATTCTCAATCCAGGGTGGGATGAAATCTCTGTGGAGAAATAAAATAAAGAGAGATATCTGGGGAGTTTTCTTATGAGGTGTACTTTCAGGTGCTTGATTGTGCTGCATGGACATATTTTGCAGCATTTTTGTTTTGTTTATTCTGTGGAGTCTGCAGCTCCCTGACGCAGCTGTTGGCCTTCAGTGAGCTCACTGGAAACGCTCAGCAGCACTCACAGTGATGTCGACGTCCGGCCTCTTCCAGCCCCCACCGGCAGTACTGAGCCTTTCTCAAGGCATGTTTCACACTGGCTGGCCATTAATTGCCAGCGTGAAATCATGGATGGGAGCCGATCACAGTCGGGGGCTCATTTCTCTGTTCCCAGGCCTGCCAAATGAAAAATTTAGGCCTTAAGGTGTGAAGACTTTCACTGACATACTGCCTACTCAATGAGGCAAATGAGGCAGACATAGCAGACACATGGCCCAGCCATAATCAAAATGTGTCCACATCCTTGGACATATCTGATGAGAGTCTAGACCTGTTTGAAGGCTGCTTTACTGAGCAATTCCAGTGTGGTAGATGAGTTCCTACTGTTAAAATGAATGCAATGAGAAAATCCCTCCTACGCTTGATCCTTGGAGATATCAGTAACAAGACTACAAAATGCCAGTGGATTAGTGTATCAAAAAATAGATACACTACTGGTATTGAGCAAAAAGAAAGTTTACTCACAGGCCTAAGTTTACTTCAAGTAAATTTGAAACCTTAAGTCTCATCGTCCAACAGAAAGTTAATTATCCAGAATAATGTCTTGTCTTGTGTTTTTGGCACAAAGTTCTTGACAACAAATCAAAAAAATCAAATAAGTTAATCTTGAAACTAGCCAGATACTTCAAGCAATTGTGCTCATAAATTCTGTAGACATTCTTTGTAAAACTACAATTTTCTATTAATACATTAAGGTTTGGAGTCTTGTCTCGTGGATATGTTCCTGATTCAAAATTATGCATAAGTTTATAATTTGATATTTGGCAATAGTGTATTAAGTATTGAACTATTATGCAAAGGAGGCACAATAGGGTGTTCCAGTGCAGCCTCTACATAATACGTGGAAGTGAACTAGCTTTTGTGAATATGGGACCCTGAAACTGAAACTGTGTCAATTTAAGGAGTTAATGTAAACAATCTAAACCCATCATTACTTCCTCTATCACCAGCTTATGTGCTGAGTGAGTTCACTCAATTATTATAGCAAGACTTCAAAATTTTCCTGTTAATTAAATGCATGAATACCTGCAACAGAACTCATTTGATTTGACTATACAGCTAGGGGGGCTGAGAGGTAATTGTTAGTGATTTTTAAAAAGACCTTAAAGGTTAAAGAAAATCCACTTTTTTTAATGGATACTCCTTCATAATTTTTTGCATTGTGCTAATCATGGTTGCATAGCACTTTCAAACAATGTAATTCACTTTTGATCATGGGTTTATTTTCACTTTCACTGTCTTTTTAAAAAATTCTTTTGTGGTACATTGGCATCACCAAATGCAAGTCCAGATTTATTCCCTATCTCTAATTGTCCTTGAAGGTGGTAGTGAGCCACCTTCTTGAACTGCTGCAGTCCATGTGGTGTAGGTACGCCCACAATGCTGTTTGGAAGGGAGTCCCAGGATTTTGACCCAATGACAGTGAAGGAACAGTGATATAGCTTCAAGTCAGGATGGTGTGTGACTTGGAGGGAATTGTGCAAGTAGTGATGTTCTCACACATCTGCTGCCTTTGTCCTTCAAGATGACAGGTGTGAAAGATACTGTTGAAGGAGTCTTGGTGACTTGCTGTAGTGCATCTTGTATATGACACACACTATTGCTACTACAGCGGAGGTGGAGAAGATGAATGGGATGCTGATGAAGTGGCTTGCTTTGTTGTTGATGGTGTTGAGCTTCTTGAGTGTTGTTGGAGCTGCACCCATCCAGGCAAGTGGGGAGTATTCCATCACACTCCTGACTTGTTCCTTGTAGATAGCGGACAGGCTTTGAGATTCAGGAGGCAAGATACTGACTGCATAATTCCCAGCCTCCAACCTGCTCTTGTAGTCACAGTATTTTTTATAGCTGGTCCACTTCAGTGTGTCATATACAAGATGCACTACAGCAAGTCACCAAGACTCCTTCAACAGTATCTTTCACACCTGTCATCTTGAAGGACAAAGGCAGCAGATGTGTGAGAACATCACAACTTGCACAATTTCCTCCAAGTCACACACTAGCCTGACTTGAAGCTATATCGCTGTTCCTTCACTGTCATTGGGTCAATGATAACCCAAGGATGTTGATAGTGGGGGATTCAGCAATGGTAATGCCATTGAATGTCAAGGGAAGATGGTTAGGTTCTGTCTTGTTGAAAATAGTCATTGCCTGGCACTTGTGTGGTGCAAATATTACTTGCCAAGTCTGCACATTTTCCAGGTCTTGCTGCATGTGGGCACAGACTGCCTCATTGTCTGAGGAGTTGCAAATGAAGCCTGACATTGTGCAATCATCAGCAAACATCCCCACTTCAGACCTTATCATGAAAAGAAGGTCACTGAAAATGTTGAAGGTGGATGGGTCTAGGACACTGCAATGAGGAACTCCTGCAGTGATATCCTTGGACTAAGATGAGTGACTTCCAACAGGCACAACCGGAAGATTAGTGCATTAGCAGAGTAGATCATCCACCCACTATAAATCCCAAGGGAGAAACTCTGATTGACGTCACAAACTGCCCACTCTGCATTTTGCCTCTGGGCACTCTCTGCCTTGAATTGATACATTCATCAAAATGACATCTAAAGTGGCCAGCACCAGAAGGGTGTGCTCATGCTCCCAATGCCATTCTGGAGACAAAACAGCACTTGTAGCGCTATAGAGCTGAATTTCACAACCTTTGTCTCATTTTACCACGTTATTCTAATTCTTGTAATTCTCTGCCAAGTCATTGCCGGCACATTGTTTTGCATTTCTCACATACATATTGTAAATTTTGCAGTGATATACATTGAACAGTTCAGTATATTATCTTCCTCCTCTCCTATGTTGCCTTTACTCTGCTAAGGTATGAAGACTAAATTTAGTGTTTAGAAAGCATGGGACAGGATTTTCCCTTCATCGGGTGGGCACGGCAGGCGGGCCCAAGAACACCTGCAAAATGGACTGCTGTCCGCGATCACAGTGGCCAGGAAAGGCTGAGCAAGAGCAGGGCCTGTCAGCCACCAGGGTTTAAAAATGACCCAGGCTGCCACGAAGGATGTCCCCTGAGCTGACACTATGGACCTGAGTGGGCTGGACACAACAGGCAGCAGAGCAGGCAGGGTGGGTTCTCAGCTCCTCCTGGAGGAGGTGGCTGCCAGGAGGGGCAGTTTTGTCTCCTGGGATGGGAGGACGAGGCCACCCCACCTCAGCAAGAGGGCATGGAGGAGGCAGCAGTGCTGGTCAGCAGGCATGATATGGTGCAGATCTCCTGGGTGCAATGCCGAAAGCGCTTCAATGACCTGCTGCACTCTGAAAGGGTGAGTACCATGCTGGTATGGGCCAGTGTGCAGATGCGTTAAGATCTGGCCATCCACTGCCCCGGACTTTGGGTGCCAGAGCTTGAGTGCCAGCTGTCAATCACATTGGAGCTGGCCAAGGTGGTGAGCCCTGGCTGCTTGGGCTGAGTGCCTTGCGGTTTCAAGGGCCACAACTCGGATGTGCCCTGCCAGGTGCTCTTCAGCTGGGGTTGGCCAGGCTGCAATGGTGCTGCAGGAACAGAGTGGACTAATCAATGCTCCTCTGTCCTTTCAGGAGAAGGCGGCCCACAACAATATAGAAAGGTCGCGGACTGGTGGAGGCCTCACTAGCCTCTAATCCTCTTGAGATGAGAAAGACGCCCTGGATCTCGAGAGCTGGCATGCTCCACATGAAACTGGGCATGGCGAGGTGGGAATGCCAGATGAAGGTAAGAATGCAGTGCACAGAGGTGAGAATTTCGGCTTATGCAACCATTCTAGTGTAGTCTCTAAAGGTGATGGGAGCCTTGAACCTGGAGTCCACACTGATCATTGAAAAGACAAGGGCACCATGATGCAGATCTCCATTGTCTCATCAGGGTGCCTGGCATGCACAGTGACATGTCCTTCATCTCCCTTTTAGATTCGTCAGCAGGTGTTCACTCTCCGAGTCCCAAAGGGCCACCCCGACACCAGAGGACCACCTCCATCATGCCTGCTCTCTGAAACCGGCACCAGCGCAGATACCAGCACATTGGCAGGCATTAGATCGGTGGCTAGTATCTCGGTGCACGCTGGTGAGGGCACTTCACAATTACTTGAGGTGCAGGCGGAAGCAGAGAGTGCCCAGAGCACTAGCAGTCAGAGGCCTGCTGGGACCAGAGCGATGCTCAGTCAAAGGCTGATGATGAGCCTCTGGAGTTGTCCATTAGGCGGCAGATGCTGAATGTCCAGCGAGATGTGCAGGAGGACCTGGAGGAGACCCATTAGGGTATGCGTGCCATGGTCTCCATGAGGGAGGAGTCCTTGTGGAGCGTAAGCACTGCATTGACCATCATGGCGGAGCACACTGCCTCCTCCATTGAGAGAGTGGCGTCTCAAAAAGAGAGGCAGCTCCAGGGTCAGGGTGAGGGGTTCCTGGGGTTACGCTCAGACCTGCAAACCCTCACACAGGCACTGACCTCAGGTTGTCAGTGCCAGTGTGGGAAATGGATGAGACACCCAGTATCCCAGCTGGGTGCCCGTCTATCAGTGATGTGCAAGGGTGCCCAGAGTGACCTCACATTGGCGCACGAGCTGCCTGTCATTTCTGTGGGTTCCTCTGAGGACGTTCTGGATGACGGCAGCAGCTCCTCCGCCCCTCTGCCAGTGACCATGGCATATGATGAGGCTGTGACCACTGGGGAGATACCAGCTGTGGCACTGGCCGCACCCTCCCAGGTGGGGCCAGCACAGGCTCCACTGGCTAGAGGACAACTACCAAGGTCATCAAGGCCAACAAGGCAGCAGAGTCACCATAAGCATAAGAGGGACAGGTTACAGCTGATTTCATGTTCATTTTTGTTAACTTTACGTATGCTGATCTGACGTTGAATACCAAAAACATTTCTGTTAAGATTATTGAACTTTCAGAATGACATAAGTTGTGTTTTTGTCATGATATCCTGAATATGCTTCACCTTTTTATTTTGTTGGTGCGGGGAACATCGGTATGTAATGCTGGACATAGATGGCTCTGAACTTTATTGCACAGGCAGTGAGTGTTCTTTGGGTTCAGATGAAAGGGTCCTTTCAGACATCCGGGATGGAGGCTGCAGCCCTGGCATGCGTTTGAAGCTGATCTTTGGTAGCCTAGCTGAAAGAGTGTTGGATCAAGGTGTCCCTGATGTTCCTGCCTCCCTGGAGGTTATTGAGGTCTGGCTCCACAACCTCTGCATCCCCCTCACCTTGCTCCTCTTCGGACTCACTACTGGATTCATCCTCTGTATCCTGTGGAGCTGCATCAAGATCCTCTTCCTCCAGTGGGTACCCCCTTGCCAGTGCCAGAGTTTGGAGAGCGCAGCATGCAAACACTATCAGTGACACCCACTCTGGAGGTATTGTAGTGTGCCCCCTGAATGGTCCAGGCATCGGAAATGCATCTTGAGAAGACCTATGGTCCTCTCTACCACCGCCCTCGTGGAGGCATGACTTGTATTGTAACACTTCTCTGCCTCTATTCTTGGGTGGCCGAGTGGTGTCATGAGCCGCCTCTTCAACAGATAGCCCTTGTCACCCAGCAGCCATCCATCCAGTCAGGTTAGAGCACCGAAGAGCCTCGGCACATGGAAGTGTCTCAGGTTTTATGTGTCATGGGAGCTGCCTGGGTACCTTGCACAGACTTGCAGAATCTGCATCCTGTGGTCACACACTATATTGAAGTGAAATCCCTTCCTTTTGACAAAGGCACCTGGCTGATCCACTGGTGTCTTGATGGCTACATGTGTGCAGTTGATTGCACCCTGTACGCGGGGGAAGCCAGCAATCGCTGCAAAGCCTCTGGCTTGCTCAGCCTGGCTGGCCTCTTCTGTATGGTAAAGAATAAAGGTCAATACCCACCTGAACAGAGCTTCTGTCACCAGCTTGACCCAACTATGGACAGCTGATTGGGAGACTCCACATTGATCCCCCACTAAGCCCTGGAAAGATCTGGAGGCATAAAAGTTGAGGGCCACTGTGACCTTCAGAGCCACTGGCAAGGGGTGTGCACCCACACATTGGAGGTGATCTCAGGCCCAATCATCTGACAAATGGAGGTCACGCTCTCCCTGGAGAGGTGGAGCCGCCTTCAGCATTGCACCTCAGAGACATTAAGGTAGCTGCATTGCCACCTGTAAACCCTGGCAGCAGGATAGTGGCGTCTTCTGCAGCTTCTTTCGCCTTGGACTACCTGTTGGCCCTGCGGCCCTTGTGCCTGTGACTCTCCTCCCACAGGCCACTCCCCTGGAAGCTGCATAGGGATACTTGGCCTCCTCTCCCTTCTGCCCCTCCCTCTCCAGACAAGGTGCCTCCAGTGGAGACCACAATCCCCATTACCAGGGCAAGGGAAGGGCATCTGTTACCTGGAAATGTCCAAACAGTCTGAATCCTCTTGGGGCCTAGCAGAGAGCAATGAGTTCTGAAATGAAACCTGGAAATGCTAAGACTGAAGCCCCGAACAGAGATGAAGCTGCCAAGTGCCAATAAGCAACCAGCTGCAAACTATCTCCAAAACTGCTCATTACTTACACTGGCAATGCTGCTGGCCCTTTTTATCCTGCCCTTGGATGAGGTTTGTGAAAACGTTAGCTGGCCACCTGCCCGTTTTGCCCATGCAACGAACATAAAATCACACGGGCAAGGAAAAATCAGTCAGTTGGACTGTTAAGGGCCTTAAGTGGCCGCTTAATTAATGGCGGGTGCCGCTCCGGCACCTGTGCGCTCCAGCCGAGTGAAATATCGCGCAAGTGCACGATGACATCGGGACACTCACCCGACATCATCGCGCACTATTTTACCCCCGTTTGCATCGGGCATATGCCTGCGGGACGACAAACTATCTGATTATCATTTGAAATTCTGATTCACTGAGTATTTCAAGCTGCCCCTATTCTTAGAATCAGTTGAGAGCTTCCTTGTTGGTAAACAAAGATTTCAAGAAAGCCATTCTAAATGCTGTAATTATAACTATCAGACAGCCCCAGCATCAAAGTCACCAAACATTTAATAACTTTCGGTATATGATATGGTGGCTATGACAGCCTGAACTTGCACAGTCTGATCCCAGGTTTTTGTCTTGTTTTCGCGAACCCATCCAGGATTACAGGTATCTCCGGGACATACAACGCTCCTCAGACTGCTGTTCTGGTCGCTTCCTGAGATCTAAAGTCAGTGCCATGCACTGCCATAGAATACACTCGACCTCTCCCTCCAGCAGCACCGACGCACACTATCTCAAAGCTGTCCTTGCCCCCAGTTTCATTTTATTCTTTGTCTCAACAAGAAACTTTGTCTCTTTCTTTCAGATGCAAAGGAATGCAAGCTCCAAGCTCTCATTAACACCAACACCCATCCAAGGCCCTCCACCCCTACCCGTCCCTCTGACCCCATACCGTCTTCCAATCCCAGCCCCAGCCGTGTATTCACCATACCCCCTGTCTTTCCCCTCTCTGATGCTGAACGTTCAGTGCTCAGCAAAGGACTCATTTTCATACCCTTACGTCCTCACCTCAATGAATTTCGGGCTCGGCATGATGCTGAACTCTTCTTCCTCAGCCTTCGTCTCCGTGCTCACTTCTTTGGGCAGGAGTCCTCTCCCCGTTCAATGGATGCTCCAATATTCTCCCTCCACCTGGACCCCTCCCTCTGGATTCTTACCTGCTCTTGATCTTTTCATTGAGAACTGTCGGCATGACATCAGTCGTCTCAATTTCTCTGCTCCTCTCACCCACTCTAACTTATCTCTCTCTGAACTTACTGCACTTTGTTCTCTCAGGTCCAACCCTGACTTTGTCATCAAACCCACTGACAAGGGTGGTGCTTCTGTTGTCTGGGGCAGTGACCTCTACCTCGCGGAGGCTGAGAGTCAACTTGCAGACACTTCCTCCTAACTCCCCCTGGACCATGACCTCACCACTGAACATCAAGCCATTGTTTCCAGGACTGTTACTGACCTCATCTCCTCTGGAGATCTTCCTTCCATAGCTTCCAACCTCATAGTCTCCCAACCTTGGCCAGCCTGCTTCTACCTCCTATCCAAAATCCACAAACACGACTGTCCCAGCAGACCGAACATGTCAGCCTGTTCCTGCCCCACAGAACTCATTTCTTGCTATCTTGACTCCATTCTATTTCCCCTTGTCCAGTCTCTTCCCACCTACACCCGCGATTCCTCTGACACCCTACATCATATCAACAATTTCTAGTTCCCTGGCCCCAACCACCTCCTCTTCACCATGGACGTCCAATCCCTCTATACATCCCCCACTAGGATGGTCCGAGGGCTCTCCACTTCATCTTTGAACAGAGGCCTGAACAATCTCCATCCACTACCACTCTCCTCCATCTGGCTGAACTTGTTCTCTCACTGAACAATTTCTCCTTAAACTTGTCTCACTTCCTCCAAATAAAAGGTGTGGCTATGGGTACCCGCATGGGCCCCGGTTATGCCTGTCTGTTTATGGGGTATGTGGAACATTCCTTGTTCCAATCCTACTCAGGTCCCATCCCACAACTCTTTCTCCAGTACATTGATGACTGTTTTGGTGCGGCTTCATGCTCTCATCTGGATCTGGAAAAATTTATTAATTTTGCTTCCAATTTCCAACCCTCCATCATTTTCACATGGTCCATCTCTGACACCTCCCTTCCCTTCCTTGACCTCTCTGTCTCAGTTTCTGGTGATAGACTGTCCAATAATCATTACAAGCCTACTGACTCCCACAGCTACCGTGACTACAGCTCCTCAAACCCTGCTTCCTGTAAGGACTCCATCCTATTCTCTCAGTTCCTTCACCTCTGTCGCATCTGTTCTGATGATGCCACTTTCCAAAACAATTCCTCTAACATGTCTTCCCTCTTGCTTAACCAAAGTTTTCCACCCACGGTGGTTGACAGGGCCCTCAACCCTGTCCGGCCCATCTCCCGCGCATCCGCCCTCACACCATCCTCTCCCTCCCAGAACCATGATAGGGTTCCCTTTGTCCTCACTTCTCAGCCCACCAGTCTCCGCATTCAAAGGATCATCCTCTGCCATTTCCGCCAACTCCAGCATGATGCCACCATCAAACACGTCTTCCCTTCACTTCTCCGGCAGCATTCTGCAGGGATCGTTCCCTCTGGGACACCCTGGTCCACTCCTCCATCACTCCCTACACCTCAACGTCCTCCCACGGCACCTTCCCATACAACCGCAGAAGGTGCAACACCTGCCCCTTTACTTCCCCCCTCCTCACCGTCCAAGGGTCCAAACACTCCTTTCAAGTGAAGCAGCACTTCACTTACACTTCCCTCAATATAGTCTACTGCATTTGCTACTCCCAGTGGTGTGTCCTCTACATTGGAGAGACCAAATGCAGACTGGGTGACCGCTTTGCAGAACACCTTCGGTCTGTCTGCAAGCATGACCCAGATCTCCCTGTTGCTTGCCATTTCAACACGCCACGCTACTCTCATACCCAAATGTCTCTTTTTAAAAGCACCATCTGTGATCTTTCCTCTTAATTCAAGAACTCTCAACAGGAACTCGATTGCAATATAATTATGAATTTTGTCCTTGGCCTGCTGCAATGTTCCAGTGAAGCTCAACGTAAACTGGGGGAACAGCACCTCATCTTCTGACTAGACCCTTTACAGCCTGCCGGACTTAATATTGAGTTCAACAACTTCAAATCGTGAACTCTCTCCTCCATCCCCACCCAGTTCCTGATCCCCCTTTTTCTAATTATTTATATTTTTTAAATATATTTTTCTTTTCCCACCTATTTCCATTATTTTTAAATGTTTTCCCATCCATTGTTTCATCTCCACCTTTTAGCCTATTTTGATCCCCTCCCCCACCGCACCCCCACTAGGGCTGTCTGTCACTTGCTCATCCTGCTTTCTACCCTTAATGTCACCATTAGCACATTTTGTTAACTAATATCACCACCGTCAATGTCTTTTTGTCTATGACATCTTTGGCAATCTCTTCTTTGCCTCCACCTATCATTGGCCCCCTCTCCAGCTCTACCTGTCCCAACCCCCTCAGCCAGCTTATATTTCACCTCATCTCTATTTTTCCTCAGTTCTAATGAAGAGTCATACGGCCTCGAAACATTAACTGTATTCCTCTCTGCTGATGCTGTCAGACCTGCTGAGTTTTTCCAGCTATTTTTATTTTTGTTTCAGATTTCCAGCATCCACAGTAATTTGCCTTTAACCCAGGTTTTTGTTGCTACATTTTGATAATGTGATTATCAATTAGTTCAAAAATGGTGCAAAAATCATATCAATCAATATATGAAGGCATACTATATGTGATCAAACTGAACATTATCCCTTACCTGTTTCAGGAGGCTCTCCTCCACAGACAAATGTGCAAGACAACTTGAATCAAAAAATATATTATCTTCTTGTACATAATAACATCTTCAGTAACTGGAAAATGGGTTACTTGTTACAAAAACAACACATTATTAAACCCAGTAACTATGTGGCTTAAAATCATGCTGTATAATACGTTGTGTGAAATTCCTTTGCGGTTTTAATAATATCATCAATCTATTTATCTTATTCCCATTGTTTGAATATGTTTTATGATTTGGTGTTCCTGTCACATGAAGTTGTACAACAATGTTAAATTTGCAAATCTATCTCATTTCACACATTCCAGGAGGTTGTCACCCCACCGTTATAGCAGGTACATGAGTTGAGAGAATGGAAGACCACCAGACAGGAGAAGGAGGAAGACACAGACAGTGCAGGGATCCCCGAAGCCAGTGGTACTTGCTAACTAGTTTTGGATACCGGGGGAGTGCCAACACCTTGGAGGAATGCATGAAGACTCAAACCTCTGCCACCATAGACGATCTGACTGCACAGACTGGGGCAAAAAAAGGAGTAGAAATGCAGTAGTCATAGGGGATTCAATAGGGCATCAGCAGATGTTTCTGTAGCACAAGGCTGATTTATGAA
Organism: Carcharodon carcharias; assembly: GCF_017639515.1. Lineage (NCBI taxonomy): Eukaryota > Metazoa > Chordata > Chondrichthyes > Lamniformes > Lamnidae > Carcharodon > Carcharodon carcharias. Next base: position 93,682,187 of record NC_054471.1, read on the forward strand.
GTGAATGTTACCTCCCTTAATAAAGGATATCACTGAGTAGGTACAGGCCATCCTGTGAGGAAAAGGGAAACAGTCAGAAGTTGTGGTCCACGTTGGAACCAATGACATGAGTAAAAAAAGTGTTCAGGTCCTTCAGGAAGAGCTTCAGCAGCTAGAAGAAAGATTAAAAACAGGACCTCCAAAAGTAGTAATTTCAGGATTACCCCCAGTGCCACATGCCAGTGGAATGAGTGGCTGGCGAAGTGATGCAGGAGGGAGGGTTCCAGTGTCTTGGGGCATTGAGGTTGGTCCTGGGAGAAGGAGCAGCTGTACAACATGCACTTGGAATGAGCTGTGGTTAACTTGTACTTTTGGGAGGGTTAATTTAATTTGACAGGGAGAGGAGAAATAGCAAAAAGGAACAATAACATTTTTTTTGTCTTCTTTCATGAAATGTGGGCTTCACTGGCAACCCTTAAAAGACATTTCTGAACCAGTTGGGTTTTTACAACAATTGATGATAGCTTTCATGGTCATCATTATTGGGGCTAGCTATATAGGTCAGATTTATAATTGAACTTAAATTCCACCAGCTGTCATGGTGGGATTTGAAACAATGTGCCAAGAGCATTATCCTGGGCCACTGGATTACTAGTCCAGTGTCACCTGCTCCCCGATATCATTGGTTCCCCTTATGACCTATTAACAGAGATATAAATAGCAGTAAAATTAGAAGTATTCCAAAAATACCAGGGACCAGATTGAGGAAAATAGCAAAAATGATGAAGAAGGTATTAAATTGCATGTACATCAATGTCTATAGTGTAGCCAACGGGCTGCAAGCACAAGTTGCCACATGGGATTATGATGTGATAACATTAACAGAAACATGGCTCAAACAAGGTCAGGAACAGGTATATTACTTCATTACCAAGGAACTGTAGGGAAGGAAAAAGAAGAGGGGTCATGGCAGAATTGATTAAGGATCATGTTCAGTTCTAAATGGAAAGGATATACTAGATGTTTCTAGGACTGAGTCTATTTAGCTTGAATTGAGAACGGAGGGGGAATTGCTGAGAGATTTATTCAGGAGATCCAAACAGAAAGAAGGAAATAGGTGAGCACATCTGTTGGCAAGTTTCAAAAGTGTGCAATTACACTATTTTTGTAATATTAAGAGACTTCAATTACCTTAATATACTGGGAAAAAGCAGCGCCAAGGGTAAGAAGGGAGAGCAGTTTCTGATACATGTACAGGTTAATTTTCTTTGTTAATATTTCTCCAGTCTCACCAGAAATGAAGAAATATTAGATCGGGATCTGGGGCGAAAGTATCTAGCTAACAGTAATCACAGCATAATTCAATTAGTGTAATTATTGGAGAGACCAGAAAATATCAAAGGTAAAAATGGTCAACTGGGGGAGAGTTAGTTTTAGTGTTTTAGGAAAGGACTTTGTACAGGTAGATTTTAAAAGGTCATTTCCAGGTAAAACAATAATGAAGTGATGGAGGGCATCCAGGGAAGAGATAGCTAACTTGCTGTAGCTGCACTATATTCCTTTTGAGGTGTAGTGATTATGGTTTTATTTAGTGTGTAATCAATCTATAAGAATAATACTTGTTAAGGAAGATTACATAATCTGTAGTAACCAATAGGAGAGTAACATGTGCTACCTCTCCAGACAGTGTAGAGATAGAGTTGGAGTTGAAAGCACATGTTAGTTACAGTTGAGTATATTGTAACTTAACCGTTTTCACCAAAGAAGTGTCTGTAGATCAGCTCTATCATTAATAGTACAACTTGGTCACCGTACAACAAACTGGTGACAAGGATAAAACAGGATTCAACAGAAGAAATCAAGTTAGAAAGAAATCGGCACTGTACTTCACCCAATGATTGTAAGTAGCAAGCTCCATTAGAATTGAAAAAGTTAACCCCTCTCAAAATGCCACAATTTTGGAGAACTGATCCATTTGAATCTGCCACAGAGGATTGGTCGCAATACATAGAATGCCTCACATACTTTTTTCAAGTGAATGAAATTATGGTGGAAGAAAAGAGGCAAACAATCCCCTTGATTACTTGTGGGAGCAAAGCATGCAGTCTCATTCAAAGTTTGATGGCACCTAGTGCCCCAGATTCGAAGAATTTTGATGAATTGGTGGACCTCATGAAAGGTCACTTTCTACCCAAGCTCTCAGTCACAATGCAAAGGTTCAGGTATAATTCATGAAATAGAGCCCTGGGTGAGACAAATGCAATCTACGTGGCAAATTTGAAGCAGTTAGCAGAACATTGCGAGTTTGGTACGACTCTGAACAACATGCTCAGAGATCGTTTAGTGTGTGGTGTGAAAGAGGACTCTATTCAGAAAAGAGTATTGTCAGAAGTGAATCTGGATTTTAAGTAGGCTATGGAATGGTGCCATCCTCCAAATCAGGTGGGAAAGCTCAGCTGAAAGAAGTGTGAAAAAGTGAGACTACGCCGAGAAGCCGGAAACCACCCCCACTAGCTGAAGAATAAAGAAAAACAACAGCAGCGAAATGAAGAATAATTTTAATAGAGGTGGAAACATTCAGTCTTTTAGTGATTGGTAGTTTTAAAAAATCGAATACTACTATTGTCGTAGAAATGGACAAATGATGAGGCAATACGAAGAATGATTCAAGCAAGCTTGTAAACAAAAGAAAAAGCCCAATGAAATCTACAATGTAGAAGAGCTGAAACAATAAATTCAGACATTTACTCATTGTTTAATCTGAAAGTAGGAAAGACAGAACCAATATTTGTCACAGTGAAAGAAAATGGCAAACCTGTTAGAATGGAAGTGGACACGGGACCTTCCACTACAGTAATTGGGGAACATACCTTCAGATATCTGAATAATGGTAAACACCAATTAAGTTTAGAATAAACAGATGCCAAGCTAAAAACATATATGGGTGAAGACATTCAAGTAAAAAGCATAAGCAAAGTAACCGTCCATTCTGGAAGCCAATCGGCAAAGCTACCCTTCATGGTGGTAGCAGGTGAAGGGCCAAACCTCCTGGGGTGAAATTGGTTAAAGGGGATTAGGTTAGAATGGTCTGAAATTTTCCAGTTAAGAGCAAGTGGGCTTCCAGAGCTACTTAGAAAGTACGCCACTGTCCTTAAGGATGAACTGGGGAAAATCCAGGGCCTGCAGGCCAAGATTCGTGTGGACCTGTAAGCAACGCCTTGCTTCATGAAGGTGAGACCGGTGCCATACGCCCTGCGAGAAAAAGTCGACATTGAACTGGACAGGCTAGAGAAACTGGGCATTATACAAGCTGTTCAGTTCTCAGAATGGGCAGCACCCATAGACCCCATTCCTTAAACTCAACAAAGCATATGAATTTGTGAGGACTACAAACAGACGGTAAATAAAGTAGTTAAGCAAGATAGACACCCCATTCCAAAAATCGAAGACCTGTATGCCAAGCTGGCAGGAGGGACAACATACACATAACTTGGCATGAGTCATGCTTAGCAACAACGAGAATTGGATAATGCCTCCCCAGAAAAAGGGTTGTACCAATATACATGATTGCCTTTCGGTGCCTCCTCCATTTGTGCCATCTTTCAGAGAACAATGGGAAGCTTACTGCAGGGCCTGCCGCAGGTTGTTGTCTATTTAGACGATGTATTGGTGACAGGATTCAGTGAAAAAGAGCATTTGGCAAACTTGGAAGAAGTCTTAAAATGCTTCTTGCGAGCTGGAGTGCATTTAAAAAAGAAAAGTGCACATTCCAAGCTATGGAGGTAATCTATTTGGGTCACCGGATAGATTCACAGGGCCTTCACTTGGTTGAGGAGAAAGTGAGAGCCATAAAAGAGGCATCTGAGCCAAAGAATGCATCAGAGCTCAAATCATTCCTAGGAACGATCAACTATTATGGGTGATTCTTACCCAATTTGTCTACAGTGCTCACCCACCTGAATTCTCTATTCAAAAAGAACCAATGTTGATCTTGGGAGGTGCTCCAGAAAGAAGCTTTCATAAAGGTGAAACAATTGTTGCACTTGTCCAATCTATTAGTGCATTATGACCAGACGAAAGATTTGGTGCTGACATGTGACACATCTCCCTATGGAGTGGGAGCAGTGTTATCTCATTGGATGGACGATGACATGGGACAGCCAACAGGTAACGTATCAAGAATGCTCACCACAGCAGAAAAGGGATACTCACAGATAGAAAATGAAGGCTTGTCCATCATCTTTTGTGTCAAGAAATTTCATCAGTATGTACACGGCCGCAATTTTACAATCATTTCAGACCACAAACCATTGCTAAGATTGTTTAGTGAGAACAAGGTTATACCACCTTTAGCCTCAACAAGAATTCAATGACGGGCCTTAATTCTGGCAGCATACAAATATACTTTCGTACATAGGCCTGGCAATCAAATTGCAAATGCTGATGCCCTTAGTCGTTTGACTTCACAAGAAAATGATGAGCACGTCCCAGTTCCACAGGAACTTGTTTTACTGTTAAATTTCTTAGATTTCTCACCGGTATGTGCTTGTCAGATCAGAGACTGGACAAGTTGGGTCCCAATTCTATCTCAAGTACAAGAACAAGTGCTACATAGTTGGTCACAGGAGCCCGTATCTGATGAAATGAAACCGCACTTCAACAGAAGACATGAAATAATCAGCCAGGATGGCAGCTTATTGTGGGGGCATGAGTGATAGTTCCTCCAAAGGGAAGGGAACCATTTATAATTGAACTACACAGTGCCCACCCAGGAATTTTCCGAATGAAGACCATAACACTCAGCTATCTATGGTGGCCTGGGATGGATGGCGAAATAGAGAGCTTAGCAAAGCACTGTGTGCAATGTCAGCAACTGCATAAGTTGCCAGTGATAGCTCCATTCCACCCATGGGAGCGGCCAGGTAGACACTGGGTGCAGTTACACATTGACTACATTGGCACTTCCCTGGGAACAATATTTCTGCTCAATGCCAATGCCCATTCAAAACGGTTGGACGTACATCAGGTGAAATCAGCAACATCAGCTGCTACATTTGAGAAACTACGTCAGAGTTTTGCCATTCATGGACTACCAGAAGTAGTTGTTTCTGATAATAGCACAGCATTTACAAGTGCTGAGTTTCAACAGTTTATCGGCCTCAATGGTATCACTCATGCAAAAACTGCACCGTACTACCCTTCGGCAAATGGACTAGCCAAAAGGGCAGTTCAACTGTTCAAGGCAGGCATGAAAAAGGTAACTGGCAATTCCTTGACAACCAAGCTAGCATGCTTTCTTTTTCAGTACAGGGCTGCACCTCCCACAACAGGTGCCATACCTGCAGAGTTATTGCTAAACACCATCTTAGATGATATTGTGCTTAATAATGCGGAATTTAAAGGGGAAGGTGGAAAGGAGTCAGGGAAGCCAGAAAACTAGACGCAACTGGCATAGAAAATTTTCCATGGGAGAGCCAGTATACGTGAAAAATTCTGGGGAAGGATCAAAGTGGTTACCGAGTGAACTAAGTACGACGACTGGACCTCTATCTTACCACATGGAGGTGGAAGGCCGGATCATCCATAAACATGTGGACCATTTAAGGAAGAGAGAGAGACAAATCACCAAGATTTAGTTCCACCAGTGAGCATGACCAGGTCTGCATCCTGGGTCAGTCCTAACCCCAGGACTGACATGCCTGGTGTTCCTGTAAGGGTTGAGGATTCAGAACTGCAAATGCCCACCAAAGCACCTAGTGTTCAGGCAACTCAAGAAAAGGAGGTTCCTGATAAGGAATCTGAAGTTGTGGAGCTGCGATGTTCCACACATTCCAGGAAACCACCTGAGAAACTGAACTTGTAAATTCCTTACCCAGTGTAAATATTATGTTGTCTTGAAAAATATGTTATTGTAAATATGATATGTATAGCCGAGATAAAGGGGGTGGAATGTAGTAATTATGGTTTTATTTAGTGTGTAATGTACTTTTAAGAATAATACTTAAGATCACATGATCTGTAGAGGAGGTTAGCTTGAGCTACTCCAACAGTCAGTGTAGAGATAGAGTTGAAGTTGAAAACACACGTGTAGTTGCTGCTGAGTTTATTGTAAATAAGCTTTAAGTTTCCATCCAAAAAGTACCTGCAGATCAACTCTAACACTAATAGCATAACTCAGCAACCCTATAACAAGGGACTTCAGTGATGAGGAGAAGTTGGAAAAGTGACAACTGCTTTCCTTGGAACAGAGAGATGTTTGGTAGAATGTGTGGAGAAAAATCGTCCCCTCTGGCAAATGGTCAACAACTGGATGTCCTGGACTTAAAATCATTGATAAGAGATTTAAACGGGAGATGAGGAGAAATTTCTCCATCAGAGTTGTTGGAATTTTGAACACTCTGTCTGGAAAGTTGATAAGAGATAATTCCACCATTAGCAATTTTAAAAGGGAATTGGACAGGTACTTGAGAATGAGAAACTGACAGGGTTACAGGCAAAAAGTAGGAATGTGGGATGAAGCAGAGCCAGTATGGGCATGACAAGCCAAATTGTTCCCTTCTGTGCTGTAAGTTCCTATGATTTCCTGGAAGCATCAGTTTCATGGCAGCTACAATCTGAGCCTTTTTTTTACTCTATGGGAATTAAGAAACAGAGCTGATGAATTGTCTGAGCATAGTTCATGCTCCTGTACTAATGTATTGATATTGTTCGCTACCTTGTCTGGTAGTAATTCAATCAGTGAGTCAGCATGAACTCAGTCTAGAACTCTGTGAAGCAGTAAATATGTAATTGTAGCTCTTTGCAGCAAGCTGATCAGTCATATACCCTAGCCTGTCTTGCTGAGAAGAAATCTCTCGGTGTAGCTCACTAAACAGACTGTCCATCCATTGTTTTAACCCACAATGTCTTGAATCAGGTGCATTCAGCCTGACTTGCTCAGGGGAAGGGTTGGAAAGGGGCAACTTAGCCCTTGGGTGATTCATTAACATTCTTAAGGACAAGTCTGATTTTGTTTTTGAGTAGAACCAGATACTTGTTTCAAATGGCAAAGGAAAACAGTCCACCAGTTGCTGTAACTAATTCAGTGCAAATGGATGGAGGAAACTCACATTGTATCCAAGGATTTTACATTAAAGCTGAACTCAACAAAAGCTGTGACTGGATACATTGAAAGAAAGCTTCTTGGCTCTTCAATGTCACCAGAGAAAAGGGAAACTGCTGATACATGCAAAGGAACTAAAGGCATGTTGGAAGATTGGAATGAATGCTTCCTGGCATCTTATACAGCTGGATTCCAAACTGAATCAAATTGACATCTCTGAATGAAGTTAAACTTTCTTGACAGTACAACAGCACCAACTTACATTTATATAGCACCTTTAAAATAGTAAACTGTCCCAAAATTTGACACCAAGCCACATATCAAGATATCAGGCTGTATTTTACGGCCTCCCGCAGGGCATGTTTTTGGTTGGCAGTTGGGGGGGTGTGGTGGGGGGGCATATAAAATATGATGGGTGGCTAGTGCACTGCTTTCCTGCCCAACTCAAACTTACCTACCCACCCACTGTATTATGATGAATAAGTTGGCCAGTAGCCTGCTTACCCTTAGGCTTATTGAGGCCCATAACTTTCCAAATAAGGGACAGTTAAAAGCCTAATTCCACCTCTGCTGCCATAATACGGTTGGTGGTGGAAGGCAGATGAGAGTGAGCAGGTCGCTTTTTTACCAACTCTGGTGAAAAAGCAGGAAGGAAGGGGAGCACGTGCACTGTGCAACCCCGCCCCCCTCCCCAGAAGATGGTACCCTCCATTTGTGCCTCTCCCGCAGCATCCAAAACCTAACCCCTATCAACCCTCCCTAGGGTGCCTGATTCTTCGCACCCAAAAATCACAGACTTACCAGAGTTCATGTTGTCTTCTATGTGGAGCTGATTGCACTCCCAATAGTGCCCACTACTGAGTTCTGGCACTGCTGGGACTGAAAGAGCTGCTGGCCAATCAGATTAGCTGTTAGCTCTTGAGGCTGCGTGGGACCTCCTTCCACTGAGGATTGAAAGTCACATGCTGAGCTTTTTAAGGCTATTGGACGGCAGCCTTTTTTAAAGCCAGTCGCTTTGCAACTGACATTTCTAATGGGAGGGCGAACAGTACACAATACAACTCCCACCATCCTGTAAAATTCATCTGATGACGTCATTGATCAACACTTGATCAATGAGATTTTAAGGAGCATCTTAAAAAAGGAAAGTGAGGTAGAAAGTCAGAGAGGCTTAGAGAGGGAAGTCCAGAGCGTAGGGCCTAGGCAATTAACGTCACCACCTGAAATGGTGGAGCAATTAAAATCAGGATTACCAAGAGGCCAGAATTAGTGGAACACAGATATTTTGGAGGGTATTATCAGCATTGTTGTAATATGCCTTTAAGTGATATCAGCATGGCATCACGAGAAGGAAAATGTGTCATGCAATGAAGTCTTAATTTCACTTTTGCTTTGAGCAGAGCACACCCCCACACACAGACACACACACACACACACACACACACACACAAACAGCTCTGATATCTTCAAGCTTTATACCTCCGTATAACTGTTCTCATGTGTCTTATCTTAATAAGTGAACCCACAACATGTTTACCAAGTCCCTTATGAGTAATTGGTGCCTTGTGTATTATGCAGTAAATAGGCCAAAGGCTTATATCATTATAACAACAAGACATGGTGTTCAGTGGTAGTCAAACAACCTGACAGCAAGATTAAGTACAGGAACAACATGTTGAACAGCATTAGATCATGCTGCATGGCATGAGAAGATCCTAAATGTTTTTGTCAGCATAGAAACATGTTGCATATGCAATGTTCTGACTGTGAAGAAAAGCTTTGAAGACAGCGCTGAGATACTGCTCAAATAAACAGCTGGCAAACAGACAGATCCCTCATGGTGAGATTGCAGTGCAGCCTGTCAGTTCAGTGAGTGGGATAGCGCATTGAGAGGACTAGCCCCGGATTGGTTCAATCAGGAAAGCCGAGTGACCAGGGTGTGGGCCGGATCGACAGTGAGCGAGGGAGAGTCAAACAAAAAAAAAAATCATTAAAATCAGGTCAGAGAAGGTTGCATTTATAATAGGCTGCAACAGCTTGAATACAAAGCAAAGACTCCATTACCCTTGGTATGTTCCCGCCACAGCTTGTTTCATGGACAGAGCTTCAGAAAAGCAAAAACGGCTACAGTGACATTTCAAGTACTACAGGAGAAGGAAGGCAAAGGGATATTGTTAAAATGTCCACAAAATTCCCCAGGTTGAATTGAGAATTCAAAATGTTTAAACAGCATACAGAGCTATGGTTTCTTGATTCAGGTATGTCTGAACCAGACATGCAAGCCATAAAAATGTGCCTACCGCTTGAGAATGAAGATCTACGCACACTAAACACATCAGGATTAACATTAGAAGAGCTAAAGGATCCCCAAAAGATATTGACTACTTTGGAAGACTGGTTCAGAACCAAGTTAAACTTCTATATTCATCGACCAGAATTCATGTCATTTTAATAACAGCCTGCAGAATTAATAGACTGCTTCATCAGCAGATGCAGAGAAAATGGTGCATACTTTGAATTTTCAAATGCAGTGCTATCAGGCAGAAATGTCGAGTTGGTGATCGCATCCACTCCCATGGAAGCATTCCAGAATGATCTGCTAGGCAAGCCCAAAACGAGAAGCATTGAACAGTTATTCAAGGATGGACATAAGTACAAGTGATCCTTGCTGGTCAACAAAACTTGCGGGTCCTAAGTTAAATCCCAATTGTTGACGCACTCATTAGAACACCCAAACCTAGCAAGCCATGTGGAAGGTGTGGTCTTCTACGTGTGCCAAGGAAATATCCAGCTTTCTATCAATTCTGTAAGGCATGTGGCAGAAAGGGTCATTGGCAGCAACAGTGCAGTCAAGCAAAGGCTAATGCAGCTACAAGAGCCGTGCATTGATCCAAACAGACAGTACACAATGGGTTCCATCAAGTATCCAGTATCCTGTCAGAAATGTATACATGAGGCGACTGACAAACCAGAAAATCACATTAATGTGCACAATGAGATGCAGGTTGGTGCACACATATTTCATACCATCAATCTGGTGGAAAACATAGATGCCATCAAATCGTCCAAAGTGTTTGCCAAGATTCAAATTATTTGTTGTAAGAAAGTTGGTTACTAGTTCTAATTGGCCAAGATTGACATGGATAAGTGCCAACATATAATCCTGTGAATTCTCAAAGGCTTGTATCCACAGATGTGGAAGGCCATGGTGAAACCTACTGCTGTGAAACTTTCAGCGTAAAACAGTTCACTAATTCCAAATGCAGGATCCATATTCCTGGACTGCAAGTACCATCAATACTCCTGGCTGTCACGGATGTTCTACATCATAGAAACTAAAGCCCAGTGATTGCAGGTCTATTGCCCTGTTGTGACCTCACACTAGTCACAATCTATGGAATCAGTCAGACATCAAAAGGCATATCAAACTCAGAAACTACTCCTAGTGCCTCAGTTTACAACATAGCGTTGAGTATCCAGATTATTTCAGCAAAATTGGCAGTTTCAAATGAGCTGCAACATTACATTTGCAGGAGAATACAAGTCCAGCAATTGATCCACCATGTAAGTACAGCATCCACACGCAAGACAAACTGAAGGTCAAACTCTGCAAGATGGAGAAAGATGGAATCATTAGAAGAGTATAAGAGCACACAGATTGGTGCAGCTCAATCACATGTGTCATAAAGAAGGACGGATCATTGAGACTATGCTTTGATTCACAACATTTAAACACAGCTTTGAAACATTGTCCTGACAAAATGCCCACATTAGAAGAGTTAACTCCAAGGTTTGCAGGTGCAAATCTTTTCTTGAAGCTTCATGTCAAGCATGGTCACTGGTTGGTACATCTTGCAGTGAAGTCCCAAGAGCTTACTACATTTTGTACCACATTTGGATGATACTGTTTTCACTGGCTTCCTTTCACGCTACCTGTTAGCCAGCATCTCTTTCGAGCTCACATGGACTACATTACATGCATTGTGCCAGGATAAAATTGTATCACAGGTGACATAGATGTTGTGGGAAGAACAAAGCAAGAATGTGACCATAATCTGCTCTTACTGATGCAAATGGCCTGTAATGAAGGATTGGTGTTCAACAGTCTGAAATGTAACATCAACAGGCAGCAGGTCAATCTCTTCAGTTCTATTTATTCCAATGCTGCCATATTTTCAAATCCAAGAGAAATAGAGGATATTAAAGCCATGCCAATTCCGTAGGATAAGGATGATCTTTAAAGATGTCTCGGTGTCTTTAATTCCTTGTCTCCATACATTGCCATTTTTGCTCAAAAATCGGTATCACTCAGGGAATTGTTGAGAAAGGATGTGCCTTTCCCGTGACACAAAGACCATCAATACCCCTTCAAAGCACTGAAACTGTCATTATCAGAAACATCAACATTGTAATTTTATGATCCAAGGGAGACAACAGCCATAAAGATAGATGCCTTATAGAAAGGGCTGAGAGAACGCATACTACAAAAAGGCAAACTGATTACATTTACTTCAAAACCTCAGTCCATAATGCAATCCAACTACTCCAACATCGAGCAGGAAACATTTGCCATAGTGTTTGGAATCATGCATTTTCATGCCTATCTATTTGGAAAAGATTTGTGGTGGAGATTGACCACAAGCCACTGGAGATGATTTGGCAAAACCATTGACCTGTGCACCACCATGAGATGCAGGATGGTGCACACATATTTCATACCATCCTGATGATTTGGCAAAACCATTGACCTGTGCACCACCATGAGATGCACCATGATTGCAACTTCTGTTGATAAAAGTTCAAAGTTATGACTGTGAGATTAGGTACAAGCTAGGTAACTTGATAATGACATCAGATTCACTTAGCAGGTTGCCTAACCCTGCAAAAGCAGAAGATATATCCTTAGATCTACAAGTTGACCTCACTGAAATTGAATTTGAAATGTTCTGCAAATTGATCTGGTACATTTTGCACAACACAAATGCCAGTAGCTACAAGAAGAAATGGCAAAAGATTTCAAATTACAGAAACTGTAGAAAACCATAGTTAAAGGATAGCCTGATTCAAGTCAGCATGTCCACGAACACATGAGACCATTTTGTCTTTATTAGGGCGAGCTAGACATCGCCCGGCGGGTTCGCTTCTAAAGGCAGGCAGTATATCATACCAGAATTTTTGGAACCTGATATTCTTCAACAACTTCATCCCTCTTACATATGGACCTAGATTGGAAAAGGAGGATAGGCATAGATTGGCTGAGGAGACTCATGAGAGACAGTCTATTGGTCGGGTATGAACAATGACATTGAAGTCGTTTTCAAGAAATGTGAGGCATGTCAAGATCATATGCCAAGCTAATACCAGGAACCATTGGTTCCACATGAATTTCCTACCTATCCTTGGTCCAAAATCACAATCGATGTCTTTCATGTCCATGGCGCTGACTTCATTGCCATCATTAACTGCTTTACCAAATACCCCATTATTAAACAATTGTACAATATACCAAGCAAAACTGTTGTGCATACTCTAAATGCAATTTTCAGTTTATTTGTTGTGCCTAGAGAGATTGTTACAGATAACGGCCTGCAATTTATTGGTAAGCCATTTCAGGATCCGTGAGAGAAGTGGAACATTGATCACACTGCTACTTCTCCTCATTACCCTAGATATAATGGTCTAGCTGAATGAATGATACGCGTGGTGAAATACCTAATTCTCAAATGTAGAGAGACCAAGCAAGATCTACACATTGCAATGTTCCATCTGAGAGCAACACCTTTAGGTGAAACTACTCCGTCACCAGCAGAGCTCATGTTTGGCAGACCAGTGCGTACCAATTTATCTACTCTTATCCATTCTACTCACTCAAAAACTAGAGAGCAACTTTTAAAACTGCAAGAGAAGATGACCAATATGCACAATAATAATGCAAATACAGAATTGATAAGTTTGCAGTTGGGGCAGCAGGTTCATATCCAAGATCCCACAGAAGGTACATGGCAACCAGCCGAGGTGACAAGGATTTGATCAGAACCAAGGTCCTTAGAAGTCATTACGCACAAAGGTACAAGGGGTGAGTCATAACTGAGGACAAGTCAGATCCATTCCAGCTTCTCACCCCTGTACAGTCCAACTTCAACTAGGGCAAGATCCCTAATGAAACCAGGGACAACATCCAAGAATGACAATCCCACAGATCACTGTGAGCCTTTAAGGAAACCTCCAGACAAGGTTACCATTACAAGATCTGGGTGTATCAGATCTATCTTTAAAGACTCATGGATTCATCAGTTCTTTACGCTTATGTAATGGTAACTAAACATGGCAATGTATTGTAAATAAGTTTTCTTTTTTGGAAGAGGAAAAAGTATCTTAGAAAATAAAGGGGAATGTTGTGACATACATTTTAAGGGATATCTACATGACATTGCCAGAAGGGAAATGTGTCATGCAACCCAATTTTGGTTTGACTTTTGCTTAGAGCACACACACACACACACACATGCACAGAGCTTTGATTTCTTCAAGCTTTATACCTAAGTAGAAATGTCCTCATGAGCCTAGTCTTAATAAATGAACCCAGAACATGTTTAGCAAATCCCTTATGAGCGGCAGGTGCCATGTATCTTGTACGATAAGTAATCCCAAGGATTATTTCATTATAACACAACAAGTATTATAAGTTTAGTGCCTTTAGAACGTTGGAAGGACAGAGGAGGCACAATATTGAGGGGAAAAAAGTGCAAGACACACTTCACGTTGCAACAATAACAGCTAAGCACATTATTTCAGGACCTCTCCTTTGAGAGTTCAGGTCATATTCAATCACAGTAAAGAGTGGAAAAAAAACAATTATGAATAAAAGACAATAATAAGAACAGCTCAGCAGTGTATCTTACTGTCTTATATGTGTAGTTGAAAATAATTAACTGTTAGAAATTTAATGGCTCTGATGCCATGATGTGCAAACATATTCTTTACAATACAATAGGTGCCCATGAGGAGAACAGATCACCTCCTTTACATTCAGTTCCTGTACATGTAGTATATCTGGACTTCCAGAAGGCCTTTGATAAGGTGCTGCACAAAAAATTAATACACAAGATAAGATCACACGGAGTGAGGGGTAATATATTAGCTTGGATAGAGTATTTGCTAACCAACAGAAAGCAGTTGGTCGGGATAAATGGGTATTTTTCTGCATGGCAAGCTGTAACTAGTTGGGTGCCACAGGGTTCGGTCCTTGGGCTGCAACTATTTACAATCTATATTAATGACTTGGATTCATGGCTAGAAGGTATTATAGCTAAATTTACAGATGACATCAAAATAGGTGGGAAAGAAAGTTGCAATGGAGAAAAAAGAAATTTACAAATGGATATGGACAGGTTAGGTGAATGGGCCAAATTTTGGCAGATGGAGTTTAACATCAATAAGTGTGAGGTTATCCATTTTGGTCAGAAAAATAAAAAGGCAACTTATTATTTAAATGGAGAGAAACTTTGGAATGCTTCAGTGCAGAGGGATCTGGGTGTCCTCGTGCATGAAGCGCTGAAAGCTAGCTTGCAGGTACAGCAGGTAATAAGAAGGCAAATGGAATTTTGGCATTTATAGCTAAAGGAATGGAATATAAAAATAGGAAAGTGTTGTTGCAACTGTACAAGGCATTGGTGAGACTGCACCAGGAGTACTGTGCACAGTTTTGGTCCCCTTACTTGAGGAAGGATGTAGTTGCACTGGAGGCGGTTCAGAGGAGTTCACTAAATTGGTTCCAGAGATGCGGGGTTTGTCTTATGAGGAGAGATTGAGCAGTTTAGGCCTATACTCACTAGAATTTAGAAGGATGAGAGGAAATCTAATTGAAGTATATAAGATGCTAAAGGGGATAGGCAAAGTAGACGTGGAGCAGATGTTTCCCCTTCTGGGGCATTCTAGAATGAGAGGCCATAGTTTTAGACTAAGGGATGGTAGATTTAAATCAGAGATGAGGAGGAATTATTTTTCTCAAAGGGTCGTGAATCTGTGGAATTCACTACCTCAGGGTGCAGTGGATGCCAGGACGCTGAATAATTTAAGGAGGAGATAGACAGATTTTTAATTAGTAATGGGTCGAAAGGTTATGGGGAGAGGGTGGGAAATTGGAGTTGGGACCAAAAGGAGATCAGCCATGAGCGTAATGAATGGAGGGGCAGGCTCGAGGGGCTGAATTATCTATTGCTGCTCCTAGTTTTTATGTTCTTATGTTTACTCCTTCCCCCTTCCTAACTCCTTCCTCCACCCTTATTGCTTCCTCTATCCTGACTCCGTCCCCTCTCCACACTACTTCCCTTACACATTCCACGCCCCTTACGCATAACTCTCCAGTTGCTGTCTTCTCCCCTGTTACCTTTTCCTCCGCCCGCACTCCCCCTCCCAAACTCAGCCCCCCATCACATTCAATCTCCCCATCAACCTCACCCTCCGACACCTTCATTCCCCCTCCCAACCTCAAACCCCAACACCTACATTCCCCCTCAACCTCAGCCCCCCAGCACCTTCTTCCCCCACACCTTTATTCCCCCCTCCCAGCCTCACGTCCCCCTCCCCACCCCACCCCCCACCCCCGACACCTTTTCCTCTCCAAGTCAATCCTAGACCTTCCTTTCCCTCCCCCTCAACCATCATCTGTTGTGACTATCAACGGTAACTTTCCAGCTTCCATGAGCTGTTTCACAGCAGTGCCATGTCCATGAGAACCCACCCAGCATGCCATGGAGATTCCTCCCATGTGACTTAAAGAAAAAGCATATAATTGCATATGGATGGGTGCAGGTCATAAGATTGGACAGAATATAAAAAACAGCAAAGAATGACCAAAAGCTTAATAAGGAAGGAAAAAGGAGGGCTCCAGCATCTTCTGCTCCTTAGATGTCTGCGATGTGAGCAAGGCCCTTGCGGGTAATTCCTGACTTTTGTACATCACATTTGTCAAGATGTGTTCTACAGTGGCATGTTTTCCCACCAACGTGGGCGGGCGATGCAGCAGGGGTAGGGGGGGGCGGGGGGGTGAATGAGTCCGGCAGTCTGGTCCTTTAATGATATGCTGATATATTACAATGAAGTTCCCAACATCTGATTGTGGGGAATGCAGCCTGCCATCGGCGGTCAGAGTAGACAATAGCAAACTGGTTTCAGCATGTCATGAAACCGAATTTTGGCCTTCTTGTCACGACACCGAGCATGCCTGTTGCCAGCGGGTAAGGATGATTCCGCCCTTGGAGACAATAAGTACAGACAAAATTAGCCCACACTAGCATAACAAAAACAAATTAATTGCCATTAATTTGATTGACCTCTTGGATGAAGTAAAGGGTTGATGAGGATGGTGCAACTGATGTGTATATGCACTTTAAAAGATGTTTGATAAAGTGCCACCCAATAACCTGAAAGCCCATCTTCAAGAGGCAATAGCAGCATGGGTATTAAATTGCCTAAGGGGCAGAAAGCAGTGAGTAGTGACAAACAGATGTTTTCAGGCTGGATGGAGGTATACATTGGTATTCTCAGGGGTTGATATTAGGACAACTTTACTTTTTTACACATATCAATGATGTGGACTTGTACATAAAGAGCATAATTTCAAGGTATTAACTTAAAGAAAAAGTATATAATTGCACATGGATGGGTGCAGTTCAGAAATGGGCAGAATATAAAAAACAGGAAAGAATGACTGAAAGCTTAATAAGGTGGAAAAAAATAGAGTATGGGAGAAAGTTAGCTAAGTTAGCTAAAAATACTTAAAAAATAACAGGCAGAAAACATTTAGAAATTTAAAAAAGTTAACTAGTGTTAAGTGAGTGTTGGCCCTATAGAAAGTGAGTCTGGGGAACTAGTAATGGAAAAGAAGAAGATGTCATATGCTTTGAACTGCTATTTTGCATCGGTGTTCACTATAGAGGATACAAGTAACATTCCAGAAATATCTGTAAATCAGGAAACGGAAAGAAGGCTGGAACTCAAGAAAATTGCAATCAGAGGGAAATGGTATTGAGCAAATTGTTGGAGCTTCAGGCTGACAAGTCCCCGAGTCCTGATGGACTTCATCCTATGGTCTTAAAAGAAGAGGCTAGTGAGATAGTTGATATGTTGGTTTTAATTTTCCAAAATTCCCTCGATTTGGGGATGATTCCATTATATTGGAAAATAGCAAATGTAACTCCATTATTCAAAAAGGGAGGGAGACAGAAAACAGGAAAATACAGGTCGGTTATCTTAACATCTGTAATAGGGAAAATGCTAGAAGCTATTATTAAACACGTTTTAGCAAGGCACTTAGAAAAATTCAAGGTAATTAGGCAGAGTCAGCATGGTTTTGTGAAAGGGAAATCTTATTTAACCAATTTATTGGAGTGCTTTGAAGGAGTCACATGTGCTATGGATGAAGGGGAACCAGTGCACGTACTGTACTTAGATTTCCAGAAGACATTTGTTAAGGTGCCAAATCAAAGGTTTTTGTGGAAAATAAATGCTCATGGTGTAGGGGGTAACATATTGGCATGGATAGAAGATTGGCTAGCTAATGGGAAACAGAGAGTAGGTCATTTTCTGGTTGGCAAGACGTAACAAGTGGTATGCCACAAGGATCAGTGCTGGGGCCTCAACTTTTTCAAATTCACATAAATGACTTGGATGAAGGGACCAAACATATTGTTGCTAAATTTGCTGATGATACAAAGATAGGTAGGAAAGTAAGTTGTGAAGAAGACATAAGGAGGATACAAAGGGATATAGATAGGTTAAGTGAGTAGGCAAAGATCTGGCAAATGGAGTACAACGTTAGAAAATGTCAAATTGTCCATTTTGGCAGGAAAAATAAACAAGCATATGATCTAAAAGATTGCAGAGCTCTGAGATTCAGAGGGTTCTGGATGTCCCAGTACATGAATCACAAAAGGTTAGTAAGCAGGTACAGCAGGTAATTAGGAAAGCTAATAGAATGTTATCATTTATTGCAAGGGGAATTAAATACCGATGTAGAGAGGTTAAGCTTCAGTAATTGGTCAGGCCACGTCTGGAGTACTGTGTACAGTGTTTTGGCTCCTTATTTTAGGAAGGATGTAAATGCATTGGAAGCAGTTCAGAGAAGATTTAGCAAATTAATATCTGGAATGGGAGGGATGTCTTATCAGGAAAGGCTGGACAGATTTTAGTTTTGAATTCCCTATTTTAACTCCAATTTTGCCTAATTAAAACATTTAGGGGCTTAAACAATTAGCAGGATGGTGCTCACGGGTGTAGCCATGCTATGCACCATTTTCACAGGCATGGGTCCCATACTCCAGTTAAGTGGGGGCTGTTGAGATCTGATGGCATGATATGGGATGTGTTGCTACATGGGTTGAATGTAAAGAAGGTTGTCCTATTGGCACTTAAGGGCACCGTCCTCACAGGACCTATGAGACGATGACAGGAGGCCATGACCTGGTTCAAACCTATGCACACTACATGTAGGAGCAGGAACATAACCAGAAGGCAGCCTAAAGAAATGTGGCAATGTTAAACTACACAACAGTACCATGTATCCAATAGCTGGCCTTCACACATGGTTACAGCTTTTCATTACTGCAGAATTATGGGTTAAGGGTTATGGTAATGAGATAGCGACGTGCATGGTGATATCACAGTGACATCAGCAGCCATGTGGAAGAGACTGAAGAGAAGATGGGATAGCCTGTACGAGAGAGAGATGTAATTACTTAGAAGCTTAGAATGTGTTATAGGGTAAATAAAGGAGATTTTGAAGTTAGACTTGTGTCAGTCATAAGTAGTAAGAAACCTCCAAATCCAGAACAGGCCACAAATTACCTGAAGAGAGATCCAAATAGTATTTAAGGTGGAAACAAAGCCATCTTGTGAATTAATACACAACAAAAGGGCACATGCTCAAAGCAAAACATATAATTAAAGGCCTTGCCACACCTTCTCATTGTAATACAACCTGGCTGCTTGATGTGTGGTCACTTATTGACCCTGGATTAAACCTGCAGATTAGATTACATGTCCATCATTGTGAATGCGCTCCCTAAAATTATAATTACTTTTCCACATATACAGGGTGCTGCATTATTCAAGATTATATTCTCAATTTGGAGATGCCATCATTGTGAAGCTTCAGTGGTAAAGGTACCTCCTGTGGGTTCTATGGAGCTGCATAGTTGGATGGTGCCAGATCTATACTACCTATTTCAGATGCAGGTGGACCTCTCTTTGATCATTCCTCCATAGCACTTTCATACCCTCAAACTCACTGGAGGCAGGTGAGGAGGTGGGTGGCGGAGGGGAGCAAAAAGGATTACCATAATTGCTCACCATAACATTCTAAGGTGCTTAAAGCAGGCTTTAAATTCCATAAATTACTGCAAAAACAGGCAAAGCAAAAAGTAAGCAAATTAAAGGTCAAAAATGCAATAAACCATCCATTCAACAAAAAAATAAAAGCAGGTGCCCAAACATTAAAACCACAATTATATGAAAATAACCTTGAACCAGTACAATGTGCTTTATTGAAAAGGAAACAGGTGAAAGAGCAAAACAAAAACAAAAATACCTGGAAAAACTCAGCAGGACTGACAGCGTCTGCGGAGAGGGATACAGTTGATGTTTCAAGTCCGCATGACTGTTCATCAGAACTGAAGAAATAGAGAAATGAGGTGAAATATAAGCTGGTAGTTGGGGGTGGGACAGGTGGAGCTGGGTAGGGGGCCAGTGATAGGTAGAGGCAAAGAAGAGATTGCCAAAGATGTCACAGACAAAAGGACAAACGGGTGTTGACGGTGGTGATATTATCTAAGGAATATGCTAATGGGGACATTAAGGGGAGCAAGCAGGACAAGCTAGTGGCAGAAGGCCCTTGTGGGGGTGGGGTGGGGGGAAGGGATCGAAATGGGCTAAAAGGTGGAGAAAAAACAATAGATCCAAATAAATTTAAAAATAGTTGGGAAAAGAAAAATATATTTTTTTTAAATGATAAATTATTGGAAAAAGGGGGATTGGAAAGGGGGTGGGGATGGAGGAGAGATTTCATGATCTGAAATTGTTGAACTCAATATTAAGTCTGGAGGGCTGTAAAGTGCCTAGTCAGAAGATGAGGTGCTGTTCCTCCAGTTTGCGTTGAGCTTCACTGGAACATTGCAGCAGGCCAAGGACGGACATGTGGGCATGAGAGCAGAGTGATGTGTTGAAATGGCAAGCGACAGGGAGGTCTGGGTCATGTTTGCGGACAGACTGAAGGTGTTCTGCAAAGTGATCACCCAGTCTGCGTTTGGTCTCTCCAATGTAGAGGAGACCACATTGGAAGCAGCGAATGCAGTAGACTAAATTGAGGGAAGTGCAAGTGAGATGCTGCTTCACTTGAAAGGAGTGTTTGGGCCCTTGGACAGTGAGGAGGGGGGGAAGTGAAGGGGCAGGTGTTGCATTCTGCGGTTGCATGGGAAGGTGCTGTTGAAGGGGGTTGAGGTGTAGGGGGTGATGAAGTAGTGGAGCAGGGTGTCCCAGAGGGAATGATCCCTGCGGAAAGCCGCCGGGGGAGTGAAGGGGAGAGGTATTTGGTGGTGGCATCATGCTGGAGTTGGCGGAAATGACAGGGGATGATCCTTTGAATGCGGAGGCTGGTGGGGTGATAAGTGAGGACAAAGGGGACTCTATCATGGTTCTGGGAGGGAGAGGAAGGTGTGAGGGTGGATGCGTCGGAGGTCGGCTGGGCACGGTTGAGGGCCCTGTCAACCATCGTGGATGTAAAACCTCGGTTAAGGAAGAAGGAAGACAGAAGTCATGTCAGAGGAACTGTTTTGGAAAGTGGCACCATCAGAACAGATGCAACGGAGGTGAAGGACCTGAGAGAATGGGATAGTGTCCTTACAGGAAGCGGGGTGTGAGAAGCTGTAGTTGAGGTAGCTGTGGGAGTCGGTAGGCTTGTCATGAATATTGGTGGACAGAGCCACTGACTCTCCTTTTTGAGACTAAGAATACTGCCTGTGCATCAGGTAACCTATGGGTTGCACACAGGAGTCATGAGCCATGTGAACAGCAAATGAACCTCACCATCAGGTGGCTACCCATATGTTTTACGTTGCGGTTGAAATGCAGCTGGCACAGCAGACTCGTGCAGAATTAATGCATTGTGATTGCTGCAAGGACATTTGTCATTGACCTGCATGATGCAATACCTGTGGTCACTCTCTAATTGCATAGGTAATTCCTTTTGGTTCTGATATAAGGCAGAGTTGACATGAGGCTCACAAAAAGCAATATGCATGCAGTGAATGGCATCCTGCACCATATGAGGTCACCTGCAATTCTTGCAAACATTGTGCTCATTCTACCTGTTTCTTTATTGCAAGAGAAAATGAAATGAGGCGATCTCTCTTTCCATAAAGGGTTTCAGTGCCTTATGCAACAGTGCACAGCAAACTCAGGGATGTTGCTTATATCTCCAACAGCAGCTTGTAAGGAGCCAGAAACATAAAAGTTCAGAGCCACAGTCACCTTGAGAGCCGCAGGCAATGCAGTCCTTATCCTGCTGTATGCTGAGAGTTGCAGCTACATCAGTCAGCAAACTTCAGTGATGCCCTCTTTGGCAAAATGCAGATGTCTTGAGTATTAGTCATGGCTGAAGTTCAGATAGGAGAATTGCTGCATAGACATCTGTTATTGCATCCCGATGAAAGCCCTTCTCCCTCAATCTCCTCCTTCTCCCTCTTCAATCCTGCTCTGCAACGGCACGCTTCATTCTCCCAGTCACGCACAATGTCAGGAGGAAAGCTCACTAGTCCATCCATGCCTTGGAGCAGCTGATCTGCGCTGAGGTTTTTAGTCAGCATAGAAGAGCTTCAACACCTGCCACACTACTACTGAAGCATGACCAATTGTAAAAAGTACCAAAACCCACAGAATTGCAACAACAATCAAAAGAAATAAATCAGAAACCAATCTGCACTTGGTTAATGGTCCTTTTAAATAGCACAGATTGGAAGGGAGAGGGCAGTGAGGGCATTCCTTCATGTTGCTTAATGTCATGTTCAACTGTGTGAGGTTGAGAGGTTGTAGACTGGAATGCTGAGATCCAAAATGGCAAAGCAGGCATCAAATTGGCATTGCATGCTGATTGGTGTCATGATCTGCCTGCTCTGCATCCTGCCAGTGAACGTTATGTGTGCGTGCAATTATGGTGCCAAACACACTTCTGATGGGAAGTGTGCATGGTGAACAGTATTTTGAATATTTAAAGGACATGGTAGCATCCTAAAAAATTGGTGCTTCTGAGCTTGACTTCACCACCCTGCTTTCAGCAGGGGTGGAAAAGACATCAGCATACTGTTGGGAGCTTGTTCAATTTTTGTCACTGATCACTGTTGCTGTAGACTTGAAAAAATCTTAGATAATGCTAAAATACATTTCCCAATATTTACTGAATCATTGTCAGACAGCTTAGCTTATGTGGAGAGCCTCAGCATAGATTCAGTCTCCGCCAGGTAAGGGTCTGTTCACCAAACAATAGTGCCGCACTTGTCAGCAGGTGTAGTGACAATATAATGGTTGAGTCTGGGAGAATGAAGCACTGTAAGTTCAGAAATTGGTAGGTTCCAGTGAGTGAGTAGAACAGAGAAAATGAGAAGGCCACTGTCACAATAGCCATTCTCAAAACAAAGATTGACAGATGGTAAGTGGCCAGAGGGAGGGGTCCAGGATGAGAATTCTGAACATGGGTGAAAGAGTGTGCTTTGGGGGAGAAAGACACCTGGCCAAAGAATTAGACGTGGAAGTAAAGGCAAGCTCAGCATTGTGCTAATCTTGAAAGTTATTGAGGTTGGGGTGGGTGAGTAAGGCGATCAAGCTGAGGCCTTTACTGATGTCTGATGGTTTGGAGTCAGAGAGGGGAAGGTCAGAGAGCATAGTGAAAACACGATCAGTGATGGGATTGAAAGGAGCGATGTGATCAGAGGAAAGTGAAGGGGAAGAAGATTCTAGAGGACTGTTGCCATCCATAAGTTTTTGAAGCCTGCAACTCTTGACACCTCAAAAGGGAGAATTTTTTTTTGTGAAAGTGGTGGATAGATAAAGATTTAAATGGAACTATGTACCAGGACAGCTAAGATAGTGAGTTGGTGCTCCTGAAAAGAAAGGCCAAGAGCATCCGTGAGGCAGTGTATGGCATTGAGCATGGAATGCTAACTGTTGGATTCTGGTTTTAATTACCTCATGAGACATCAGTTCAACATATTACTTTATTAGTCAAAAATCTATGCAAATTTGGGCATTACGTTAATAGATGGTTTAGCAAGAATCTATGAAGTATATTCTAATTAAAGCTGTATACAAGTATTTGATTGTGTATTCATGCTTGGAACACTCGTCTGGGGTCTAGATACTTTTCCCAAATTGACATATTTCAGTAGCTTTTCTCTTGAAATTTATTACCATTTTGTTGCCCTTACGTGGTCATGCTAGTGACTCCTGCAGTCAGCAAGTTTCAGCTTGTGTCCCTTTGATCAGCAAGTTTAACTTTTATTGTGTGCTGTATCTGAAGTCGTAGGCAATGGTTAACTATCTTCCATTACAAATGTCTCCTAGTAGCTGGCAAACAAAGAAATGCCTGCTTCTTATTTGTCAGCATGGAGATGTTTTTACCCTACGTCAAGGATTTTAAGAAAGACCAATTTCTTTAACTCACATTGCTACATTTTATCCAACCCATGTATGAGTATTCAGATTGAAACAGGTTTTTAAATCTGGATTTGAAAGATCCAAACTATTCATACCCAGAAATTGATTCATGATTGCCAAACAAGTGCCTATAAAATGCTGGATTACTTAGATATATATCTGCATTATGCAGCCAATACAGCCAGGAATATAAGAGGTACAGACTGTCATAGAAATTAGATCTGTCCACCCATCAGGTTGCTATGAAGTTGGCCCACAGAATATTGTTTGATTGGTAGTGAAGTTAGATGAGGGTAACTGAATTATCAGGAACATTTGCTGTTTTGATTGACAAGAATGTGAGATTCATGCATGCACTTAAGGATTAAGTCGTTGTTAAAACTGACGAGTTCTGTGAGGTATAATGGAATATACATTATAGAGGAAATACTTTTTTTTACTGAATAGAAATACATTTAAAAAATGATCTTTCATTGCAGTCACCAGCACCGAACAACTGAAACCATTTATGCAAAGGTATTATGTGTGTGACTTTATGTATAGAGAGTCAAAGGTAGAAAATGGATAATGATAACGGTGTTATTCTTTTTTAGAAGGGCAGATGCAGCTAGATTTGAATGGTAATAATAGAGAGGAATTTTTTTTTCAGAACATCAGCACTTTTGTTCAATTTGAACAGTGGATACACAGTTGTTGCTAATATTAGATACAAATACGATAATTTTCTTTTTCTCCATATTCACTGATGTGGCAGTCACATTCCAAAGGTGTAATAAATCTATCCACAAAACATTTTTTCAAAGCTACATTTTAAAGCATCTAATCATGGCATCTATTTTGACCAGATATTGTGCTTTGCAATCTTTTGAATGGTTTTCCTTTCCAAAATAATTCCTTAACAAAATAATTTTAAAATCTACCCAGGATATGAATGATATTGGCAAGGCTATATTTATTGTCCATCTCCAGTTACCCTGAAATGGTAGTGGCAGGCCTTCTCGAAGTCTCCTAGACCATTTCAGTGTGTATTAAGAATCAACTTTATAATGTGGATTAGTGCATAGGGTGTGAGCCAGATTGGGTAGGCATTTCCAGTCCCTGTAGGATATTACTGAACTTATTATATTTTTAAAACCGTCCAGCAGTTCCTTGGGGTGTTTGGTTCTGGTGCCAGCATACAATTTAACAGATTTATAGATACATTTAAGGAGATTTGATCTTATGACTTTTGGAATTCTAGTCTTTTTTACAATTACTACACTATATCTTTCAAGCAGGCAAAATGTCCAAGCTAGTCACCAAGTTTTGCGTTTCCTATAGACCAAAAGGGATTTATAGCACAGAAGGAAGCCACTCAGCCCATCATGTTTGAGCTGGCTCACGCTGGAGCAATCCATGACCAAACCAAATCAGTTTTCTTGATCTCTCTATTATTGATGCACAGCTCTGTGCATTAATAGTTTATGTAACCAATGGAAAGGAACAGGCAGGAAGGAGCATTTCAAATACATATTTTATGTTTTCCCCTTCACCATTGACCAATCTTATAACAAATAATCAATACTGTGCATTTTTTTTAGTGTAGAATAATAAGGAATAATATAATTAGAGAAAGATAGGAACCCTTTCAGCCCCTCAAGCCTGTTATGCTATTCATTGAGATCATGGCTGATCTGTATTTTAATTATATTTATCTTGGTGCCTTAACCCTTAGTACCCATGCCTAACAAAAATCTATCAATCTTAGTTTTGACATTTTCAAATAACCGAGTCTCGACAGCTTTTTGGGTGAGTGAGTTTCAGATTTTGATTAGCCTTTGTGTGAGGAAATACTTCTTCACATAACCCCTGGATGGCCCAGCTCCAACTATGAAGTTATCTTGTGTCCTTATTCTGTACTCTCTCACCAGAAGAAATAGTTTCACTCTATCTAAACCCCCAAAACCTTAAATTGTCTTAAACATCTCAATTAGATTACCTCTTAAACTTCTGTACTCAAGGGAATGCAAACCTGATCTATCCAACCCATCCTCATAATTTATCCCTTTTAGACCTGGCATCATTCTGCATTTTACTTCTATCAAAGTCAATATATCAATATGATGATACAAAGTTAAGTGGGAAAGGAAGAAAGCCATGAGAGGAGGACTCAAAGTGCCGGCAAAGAGTTAGAGACAGAGGTTAAGTAAATAGGCAAAGACATGGCAGGTGAATATAATGCAGGGAAATGTGAAGCTAACCATGTCTTAATTCCTCTTTGATTCCCTGATTTCAGACACCCGAGAGCTGTTGCCTGCCTATTAATAGCAGCCCAAGGAGGCAGAGAGAAAGCAACAGCACAGCACTGAGGACGTGGCAGCACATAGGGATGAAATTCACACTCATACAATTTTAGAGGGACAGGACAGGATAAGTGCTGAGAGGATGCTTCATATGGCTGAGAGGTCTAGAACTAGTTGTCACAATCTCAAAGTAAGGGGTCGGCCACTTTGGAGCCCATAGATAAAGAGAAATTTCTTTGCTCATTCAAAGAATCTTTGGAATTCTTCATTGCAGAGGACTGTGGATGCTTAGTCAATGTTTTCTATTCAAGACAGAGATTGATAGATTTTTGGATTCTGGAAGTAATCAAGGAATATTGGGATAGTGCAGGAAGATGCAGTCGAGGTAGAAGATCAGGATCAACCCCTACCTTATTGAATGGCGGAGCAGGCTACGAGGGACAAATGGCCTACTCCCACACCTATTTCTTATGTTCTTATGATTCTTGAGGTGTGCTGTCCTAAAATGAACGTGATTCTCCAGATAGGCCTAACTAGAGCTTTATATAGCTGTAAATAACTCGTACCATTTTGCCAATGCCTTGAGATAAAGATCAACATTATAATAGCCTTTGAAAAATGCTTACCTCTATCCACTAGCTTACAATGATTTCCATACATAACCCCTAAATTTCTTTGCTCCTCCATAGTTCCTAGATTCTCAGTATTTAAAAAATTACTTTGATCTATCTTCCCTTCATCCAAAGCAGATGACTTCACATTTCTCATATTGAACTCCACAGCCCAGATTTTGCCATGATGGAGTGGCTGTCCATTGTGCCATTGTGGCAAAAATCCCAGGAATGTCTGAAAATTCTAAGTCTTGCCCCAAACCTGGCATTTCCCAACTTCACGGGGGAGGGACTGGAGTCGGACTGGTGTTCACGCGTGCATGCTTTACGAGGTAACTGGCCATTTAAATCACCAGTTGCCTCCACTGAAGTGGGATTTTGGAAGAACAGGAGTGTGGAATCAGGATTGTGCAGATTAGATTAGTTAAGAGGAGGTCTGAACTTGGTGGATGCATTTAGATAGCTAGGGCTTTGGAGAGGTATTGTACCCTTTGGATAGGGTCCTAGGACATTTTTTTGGAGAGGTAAGGCATCCTTTGGGAGAGGTAAGACACCCTTTTTGAGAGGTAAGGCACTATTTGGGATTGTTAAAAGTGAACATGATTATGCACTTTTTACATATAAACTCATTGGAACTGTAAAGTTGTCAAAGAGCTGTCCAGCTGTCAAGGAACTATCCAGTTGTTAAGGAATCGTTAAAGAGCTGTCCAGCTGTCATGGAACTGTCTAGCTGTTAAGGAACTGTTAAAGAGCTGTTCAGCTGTCAAAGCTGTGCAGGAAGTTTCGAACATGTCAAAGCTATCCAGGAAGTGTCAAAGCTGTAAAGGAACTATTCAAGGATACTAGGTGAGTTAGCATGGGCAGGAGTGAGGACAAAGGGTGGTGAGTAGGGAGAATGGATTGGCATGAGCTGGCATGAAGTTGTCATGGGTTATGGGGCAATGGGTGTGGGGTAGAGGGACACTAAGCCGGCATGGGGGTGTGGGGACAATGAGGGATGAGTCGAGGGACACTAATTTGGCAAAGAGGTGTGAGCGGCCATAAAGGGATGGGTGGGGGCATGTGTTGGCATATATTTTGGCATGGACCGGGCATAGGAAGTATGTGCAGGATGAGGGGGGGTGGGTGAGGGTGAGGGCTGGAGGAATGTTTTTTGTTTTTAATTTTATTTATTTAAACACAGTGCCAGAGCGCAGAGACAGGCATTGCATCAAGCCCACCTCTGCACCAGGCAGCCTGCGCATTCGCTTCAGGGTCACCAACCCCAACTTGTTTTTTGGGAAATCTCCGGACTCAGTGAAAACAACCCAGGGACAAAAATTGGGCCCATTTGTTTTTGTTTTCTCACCTAATCTATCAATTCCCCTTTGCAACTTTCTGCTCCCATATACGTTATTCACTGTGCCACCTAACTTAATGTCATCAGCAACATTAATTTATGGATCTCTATTCCTTCATGTAAGTCACTTTTAAATATTGTAAAAAGTTGAGATCCAAGTACAGATCCATGGAGGACACCACTCATCACAACTTGCCAATCTGAGTGCATAGTCAATATTCCCACTCTCTGTCTCCTGCTTCCTAACAATTCCAAACCATTGTCAATATGTTACACCCAATGCTAGTTAATATATTCAAAAGTCTCTTGTGTGTAACTTTATCAAGTGCCTTCTGGAAGTCCACATGAATAACATCCATAGACACTCTTCATCACGTTAGTACTTCCTCAAAAAAATTAATTGTGTTCATTAGACATGATTTACCATTTACAAAACCCATTTGGCTCTCTCTGACCATTTCATATTTGTCTCTTTGCCCCTAATAAAAGATTCTGGTAACTTCTTCATCCAGATGTTAGAGTAATGGGCCTACCATTCCCTAGTTTACCTGGCCATACATATTTTTGTGCAATTATAAATGTTGCTCAGATGCTCTGTAGATGGTGCCATGCAATATGAACTCCCAGTTACTCAAAGTTGCTGTGCAAAAGCCTGTGAAATTGTTTGCAGGTAACTGTAAGTCATTTATTCACCACTGATCACAAAATCTGGGTCTTTATCTTTCTTACTCTTCTGAAATAGTGGAGTGACATTGGCAAGTTGCCAATTTAAGGGAACAATTCCTAAATCAAGAGAGTTTTGGAAGAGCTTCTACATTTTCCTCACTTAGTTCTTTAATATCCTGTGGTGAAAACTCTCAGATCATTGAGAGTTAATTATCTTAAGTCTCATTATATTCACCATTTCTATTTATTTTATTTACATTGAATCTTCAAGTTTCTTTCCTTGAATTAATTTTAGTTTTCCTCATATCTCTGATACTTTATACTCTACTTCAACTGTGAAGATAGAAAGTGAAATTTAGCAAATCTGCCACTCTGATTTTCAATTATGACATAACTTGTGTCTGTCTTTAAGGGCCCCACATGACCCTTAGCTAATCATTTTCTCTTGACCTACTGGACAAATTTTTAGTGTTACCATTGATATTACTATGCTCCCAGTTGATGTTACTACTGGACAAGTCAGATGCCAGAGTGGAACCTGGCTTGATAGATCCTAACTTTTATTTTTTGTTTAGAAACATGGAGAGTGGCTACTGAACAGAGTCACAGAGTCTGCTGATGAGCTTTAACAAAAGAATAAAGCATTTATTGAACAAGAAAAAAATGAACTACATTACACGATTTCACCCACAACAATGGGCAAATTTTTACCTGTGTGCACCTGACCCACTCGAGCGTAAAATGAAGCATGTTGACTTTGGGTGAATGTCCCAACCTGAACGCACAGTTGCACGATATTTTGGTCAGTGAGCATGCGTCAGAATTGGCAGCACACCCACCAACGAGTAAAATGCTTATCAAGGCCATTGAAAAGGTAATTAAAAGAAATTTTTCACTGCCCATCCAACCTTAAAGTTGACAGGCAGGCAAAAAAGCCAAGCGGCCTTTGCATTTTTTGGAAAGCTCATCTACGGGCGGGACGAGGTTTCCTGAAGCAAATAAAAATAAAATAAAAATTTTAAAATTTAATTAATAACATGTCCCTGCTCATGTGACAGAGTCACATGAGGGGACATGTTTCATAACATTTTAATTTCTTTATTTTTTTTTAAACTCTTTATCTCCCTGAGGCAGCTCTGTGCTCCACAGAGATTATCAAGCACACACTCACATGTATTTGAGAAGTCCCCCAATTGCCACTCCCGCCCCGACAAAGGCAGCACTGAGCGCTGCCACTCGTGTTTCACTCTAGGCGGGCCTTAAATGGCCTGCCAGCATGAAATTGCAGTCCGGCCCTGATTGCAGGTGGTGGTCGGCTTCCCAACGCTCTCCACCCACCCCTGCTGAGCCCACCCGACAAGGGCAAAATTCTGGCCAATTTCTTCAGTTATATACAGATTCGTAAGGATAACACAAGTTAGAAAATTTATCTTATTCTCTAATGTTCACAGTAAGTATATAGTCCACGTAAACCATTAGGTGATCTGTGGTCAGATGCACCACACTCTGAAACCAAGTGACAGCTGCCACCAAAGCAGATGCTACGGATCTCTCAGCAACTCCCCACAGATGCTTGGCACACCGTGAGCCAACCGGTCTCATTGAACTCCAGGCGGTCTCACTGAACTCCATCTTTCACACAAAGGTTTTCAATCTCGACTCTCGAAGAGCTCGCCCTGGAATTTGCTTCAAAGCTATGCTTTTACTTGGTTGTCTTCAACAAGGATCCATCTCCAGGATTTTAACCTCTCCTTCTGATATTCTTCTCCCCTGGATCACCATGTGCATTCAAGCTTTGCCTTCTATGCACTCTCTCAGATACTCAGCTGTGCCAACAGAACACCACTGCTTCACAGGCCTGTAGTAAGGAGTCACCCACCTTTGCCGACCCCTTGACCTTCTGGCTTCCCGCATCTCCCCACAGCTTTCTCTCTTTAATTCAAAGCCTTTTCCTGTGCTCCTTGCTTTCAGTTCCACTGAACAGGACCAGTTCAGATTCCCATTCTTTTCCCTTGACATCATTATCTTCTTGGGACCATCTTCTGCCCAACTCACTGGTTTTGTGGCTTTCTTTTTTTCTTTAGGACCTGTTCCTGCAGTCCCCTTCCTGCCTGCTCTGTCAGTTTCCATGGAATGTCCCCACCAATTGAACTCAAACTGCTTTTCTATTTTTCCCTGGCCTGAATCTTCTGGTCAGTGTGCAGGGGCAGACCCCGCTCGCCGACATATAAATTGACGCGTGGTGACGTCGGACGTATGTCCCGACATCACCGCACGTCATTCCGATCTTCAGTTCGGCGGCTGCGCACTGGAGTCGGCTGCATGCCCGCCAAACTGTCAATGGCCTGTTAAGGCCATTTAAATAGCAATGAAAATAATTAAGGTTGGTGGCAGGTGAAGAGCTCAGGTGGTCTTCGTACTTTTCAAGAAACCTCATCCACAAGCGGGATGAGGTTTCATGAAGGGTTTATGAATGTAATAAAATTTTTTATTAAAATTCATTGACATGTCCCAGCTCATGTGACACTGTCACATGAGGGGACATGTCTGAATAATGTTTTTTTTATTTCAATTTCTCATTATCAACTTAATCTCCCTGAGGCAGCTCCGTGTTGCACGCATGCGCAAAAGAGCACAGGCCCCGGCTCTCCTTCCTTCCCACGCCCACATAGGGAGCGCTCAGTGCTTCCGGGTACGCATCACGCCACGTGAACTTTAATTGGCCCACCCACATAAAATAGCAGCACGCATCCAATCGCGCATGGTGATCAGCTGCATGCCCACGTGCGCCTGCTCCCGCCCAACCCGCCCGATGGGGAGAAAATTCCCCCCCGTGTCTGTGGGCCCCCCTGTTGCTAGGCAACATCACACTTTTCCCTACTTTTGTTTTACCTTCCCTAAACCACTAACCCCACCCCCCACCCCCTTGAAACACGATTCTCCACTTCAAGGACCATAAAACTTCATTAAAATGCAGGTATACAAACAAATACACAGACTTGCTGGCAACATTCTAAAGTGACCAAAACCCAGGTTTCTCCTTTCTCACCACACCCATACAATATATAAATTAAACTTAAAGCTAAGACCTAAACTTAAAGCTATAGTTTAATCTTAACATCCACCAATACAAATATAACTTACTCAAAACCAATTCTAGTTCCTAACAATATTAGTCAAGTCTTTTCCTTGTATTCCTTTTATGCAGTTCTATTTTCTTTATCCCTTTGCTGTCATTTATATCTCTTCCAGTCTGTGGGATCTCTAGTCTTCTTTGCATTTGGATATCCCTCACTTATTTAATTGACCAGGATTGTTCAGTTACATGAGTAGAGTTCTTGCCTAATAGAGGTTCTTACCAATCTTGCATTGAGCCAGATATTTCTTTGAACAGCTCCCACTGTTCATTTGTAATTTTACCCATTAACCCAGTTCATGCCTTCAAAATCAGGCTGAGCTAAATTTAAAACCTTCGTTTGCAACTCGCTTTTCTTCCCCAGTATCAAAATCAATGAATTTATGGTTACTGTCAGGTATGTGATCCCTCACTGTTAGATTGTTCACTAAAACTAGTTCAGTTGGGCTTGTTTGGGACCTGTTTCCTTGTTCCTAATTTTATTTGGCAGGTCTACAAATCACAGTTTTGGCCTACTCTTCAATGAAAAATCACTGTTGCTGAATTTAATACTCCTCAGTTTTTTCTTTGTACATTCTAGTGATCAGGATTTCAGTATGTTGTGCATTTTGAGTATTGATGCTTACCCATATACTTGCTAATGAGTTTAACTTATTAGTCATGAAAAAAAATCCAAGTTGCTCTTTCCATTATTGGTTCTGTTATGATGTTGTTCTTTTGTTAAATTTCATTGATGTTCTATGATTGCTTTGACCTTTTGATGTGTCAGGAAGTAATTGTTGTCACCTCTCAAAAAACTGTTTAAAGAAAATGCTTGAGGGCTTGAGAATACAGAAACGAACTATCAATGCTGATTGCAAAAGTAATGTTTAAATTATTCAAACTAGCAACTGCAGCCAGGAAAAATGAAAAGAGCTTTCCCACTCTATTGAATAACTTTCTCCTAAATCCTATTTTAAAGTTGAGTTAATTGGCATGTTCTAAACACTATATTCATTGCTTCCCAAAGCAAAATTGTAGAATGAGCAGGAGGCATTACCAATGAACTTTGTCCTGTTTTTTTGCTGAATTTATTCACTACCCACAGCTGATTTTGGTTTGTCTTGGCAGCAAGGCAAAATAGAAAAGTGAGAGGAGAAAGATATAACATTAGCAGAAGCACGAACAGCAGCATTTTCATTGTTGATTCAAATATCATAGAATCCATTCTACAAATGTGTTCTCCATGAGCATGTTAAGGATCAACTGTTAGACTACCATCTTCCTTACACGGTTCACAATGACATGTTTTGAGTAAGCACAAAACACATGGGACAGAATTTTGCATTTGACAGGCGGACAGCCGATCCCCGACGCTCAAACGGGCTGCGCTGCCATTTTGCGCGGGCAGGCCAATTCAGGCCCACCCAGCAGATTTCCGACTCCTGTGTTCATCGGGAAAATTAAATTGGCGGCAGGCGTGTTCAGACCACCGGTTCCAATGGGGAACCGGCAGTCTGTATAAAAAGTAGCCAGGCAGCCTCCTTTAGGTTGTTCACCATGGCCAGTGACTGGGTAGCATAAGAGGTGAGGGCAGAGGAGGAGGATGGTGCAGGCTGCAGGGTGGGCCAGCAGGGGGCAACTGTGCCCCTCGGTTCTCCGATGCCTGCCTTGCTGCCCTCCTCGAAGAGGTGTCCAATCTTCAGGAGGTCTTGTTGCCAGAGGATGGGAGGAGGAGGGCCCCCCACGTGACCAGGCAGGCATGGCAGGAGGTGACGGAGGCTGTTAGCTCTCAAGATGCTGTGCGGTGCACAGGAACACAGTGCTGCAAGCGCTTCAATAATTTGCTGCGCTCTGAAAGGGTGAGTACCATTCGGCCTTAGCCATTTTACCCAGCAGGTAGCCTTAGCCTTTGAGGCCCACCACCCCCAAGTCTTAGTGTCATTTCTACATTGGGCATTTGGCACACTCTGGGTGGGCAAACAGGTAGTGACTATGCTTACATCAGTCTTAGTCGTTGAGGAGAAGATGGATTCTCCCTACAGCATAA
The DNA here is from genome assembly GCF_017639515.1 of Carcharodon carcharias. Taxonomy (NCBI): domain Eukaryota; kingdom Metazoa; phylum Chordata; class Chondrichthyes; order Lamniformes; family Lamnidae; genus Carcharodon; species Carcharodon carcharias. Next base: position 93,716,035 of record NC_054471.1, read on the forward strand.
GTTGGTGCTTGTTGCATTTGAGTAGTCTGGGGGCAACCTGCAGGTGAGACAGCTAGACACATACTCAGACCTCCAACACATGCCTATTGATGGTGATGAGATGGTGGAAGCGGAGCCTCAAGGTGTCGTGGCCAAGAGCCATCTGCTGGCCTTGGCGCCGCATCTAGTTGCCTCCTTGCCATGGGCGCTAAGACCCGTGTGTTATTGAAAGTGATGGAAGCCGAATGTGTCCAAGGTGTCGGTTGGGGGAAGGGGGTTGGAAGCAGCCGTACTATCTTCTGGGGACTGATCACCAGTAGTGTGGACAGTAGGTGCTGGAGGCCTCAGATGGGCCACTGTGGTTGGGGTGTGGCGTGCGCGTGCAGAGCACATGAGCGATCAGCCCCAATAAATACGCTTCTCTGTTCTGCAGGCAAAAACTGAGAGCAATATCCAGGAGCATTTGCAGACTGGTGGGGGGCACGCCGTGCTGCAGCACCTCACCACCTATGAGGAGCAGGACATGGAGCTGACGAGGAAGCAGGCGGCCAAGTAGGCAGGTCTTGGCAAGACTGGGGTGCAGGGGCCAGGTATTTGAGGGTCACAGTCCCATTCACTCTGTCTCCCCACCATCCAAAGCACTGATGATTGCTGCCCAGCAAAGTCCCTGTAATCGTCGTGACTTTCCACTGTCCTACCATTACTCATGTATTGCAGTACCTTGCTTGTCTTGCCCAAGTCCTGAACCGCACACTTAACCACACAACATTCTATGTGGCATTCCTTAGGCCATCTGACCAGCCTGTCTCTGTGTATGTAATGTTTGGGCCTCCTCTTGACTAATTGCCACTCCACCAATGTTCGTCTCCTTAGATTCTTGAAGGGTGAGCGACTTATGAGGCTCGGGGGGAAACGGATTGAAAAGTTGAACTGAATGTACGCTAACTGAAGCACTGTCCTTGTTGTTAATTTCAGCATCACCACCGCATGGCCGCCACCAACACATCCAGATCCCCCCCCTCCACACCTGAGGGCCAAGACTTGCAACTTGCATCACATCATTTCAGTGAGCCTAGCACCAGCACAGGGTTTATGACGTCAGTTAGTGTCCCGGGTCATGGTGGAGAGGGCACAGACAGAGAGTGCCGATGGCACCAGCAGCCAGAGGACTGCAGGGGACGAGGCATATGCTGAGTCCGGCAGCAATGATGTGCTTTTGGAGGTGTCAGCCATGCAGCAGCTGCAGGACAAGCAGCAGGGTGTGCAGGAACATCTGGCAGGGTGGCATGAGGGTGTGCTTCAGTTGGTCTCTGTGGTGGAGGAGTCCAGTCAGATTGTCAGTGAAGGCATGAGCCTCAGGACAGAGCTTCAGGCTTCCTCCATTGAGAGATTGGCGACTCTCATGGAGAGGGGCTTCCAACTGATTGAGAATCATCTGATTGGGTTATGCTCTGACCTGCAAGCCCTCACAGTAGTAATGGTCATGGGTGGTCATTCGCAACGTGGGAGATGTTCTGGGCACCAAGTGTCGCTGCTTGGTGCCCATCCATCTGCGGTGAGCAGGGAGGTCCAATTGACCTCATATTGGCGCAGCAACTGCCTTTCATCACTGCGAGCTCCTTTCAGGGCACTCTGGATGAGGGCAGCAGCTGCTCCGCCCCTCTGCTAATCAACATTGCATCTGTTGAGGGTGCGACAACTGGGGAGGTGCCAGTTCTGGAACTGGCCACTCCCTCCCAGGCAGGGCAAGCAAAGCCTTCACGGGCCAGACCACGGCCGCCAAGGTCATCGAGGCCAACAGGACAGCAGAGTCAGCAGGCTGTCTCACAAGCCATTCCAAGCGATGGGGCAGCACCTAAACATAGCACCCACAAATGTAAGCACTCCATGGGTTTGTCACTGGTGATTTTGTGTTGGCCTTAGATTAGGGAAAATATACTTATGTACGTCTGAGCGACATTTATGTTTTATTCTGGACGGAATAAAGTCCACATTTCTGACCATGGCTGAGGGTGTTTCCTTTGTGTGCTGCATTTGTCTGTTTCACAGACATATCATGGGTGTTTGAATGGACATTGATGTTTCTGTACTAAGCCCTTAGTTGTGGCTGATAAGGTGGAAGATGTAACACCTAAGTGCCACGTGTGGAAGCGCCAGGCAATGCTGGTCCTGCTGATCCATGTGTGTGGAGCTAGCTGAAGGTTTGTTGGATTAGAATATCCCAGGTGTCCCTGCCTCCTTGGTGTAGTAGCGGTTCGGCGTGCTGCCCCTCATCATCGCCCTGTGCTTCCTCATCCTCTGAATGCTGGATTCATCCTCATGTGCAGCCTTATCCACTGCGTCAAGGTCTTCATTGTCAACTGCATCCTCCCTTTCCAGTGCAAGATAGTGGTAGCATGCTGCGCTCTGCACAATCTCGGAGACGCGATCTGGGGGTACCAGAGTGAGCCCCCTGAGCGGTCCAGGCATTGGAAGCACATCTTGAGAAGACCGATGGATCTCTTCACCACAGCCCTTGTGGTGCCATGGCTCCTATTGTAGCGCTGCTCAGCTTCTGTTCTTGGATGGCGGAGAGGCGTCATGAGCCACCTTCTGAGGGGATAGGCCTTATCACCCACCAGCCAACCATGCAGCCGAGCTGGAGCACTGAACAGCGCTGGCACCTGGGAGTGTCTGAGGATGTAGACATCATGTGAGCTGCCTGGGTACCTTGCACAGACTTGCAGAATTTGCATCCACTATCTGCACGTTCATGGAGTGGAAGCCCTTCCTGTTGACGAAGGCACCGGGCTCAATCGCTGGAGCCTTGATGGCCACATGTGTACAGTCTATAGCACCCTGGACACAGGGAATGCCAGCAATGGCTGAGAAGCCTCTGGTTCGCTGTGCCTGACTTTCCTGCTCGCAGCGGAAGTTGATGAAGGTCAATGCCCATATGAACAGAGCATCTGTAACCTGCTTGACACAAGCTGATTGGGAGACATCGCAAAGATCACCTAGACCTGGAAGGAGCCAGATGCATAGAAGTGGAGGGCATCTGCGACCTTCAGAGCCGCTGGCATGAGGTGCCCAACCACACAGTTCAGGGAGATCTCAGGGCCAATCATCTGACAGATATAGTTGACTGTTTTCCTTGACAGATGGAGCCTCCTTCGGCACTGCACCTAAGTCATACTGAGGTAGCTTCTTCGCCGCCTGTACACCCTGGCAGCAGGATAGTGTTATCTTCTATGGCCCCTTCCACCTTGGACAACTTCTTGGCCCTGTGCCCCTTGTGCCTGCGCCTGGCCTCCCAAAGGAGCTCCCCTGGAAGCTGATTGTCCACTCTTGGCCTCCTCCTTATTCTATCCCTCCATTCCTCTGCAGAGTAGCTGCCTCCAGTGGAGATATCAGAACCCGTACCCAAGCTAAAGGGAGGCCTCCGGAAAGCTGCAGGCCCGATAAAGATTACTGTCTGCAGAGTGCTGAGCTGAAGCTTCAAAGTACAGAGAAAGCTCTTGGAAATCAATCTGAACTGCTAACAATCACACAGGCAAGTTTAAAACACTTTCTGCATTAAATACTTCAGAAAAAACATTAAAAACCCGTCTGAGCCCACATATCCCGCCCGAGGATGAGGTTTGTTAAAAAATCAGTCACCCACCCTGCCTGTTGGGCCCATGCGCCAAGTCGAAGATCACACAGGCTCCTCAAAATCAGCTTCAAGTGCCAAGTTAAGAGCCTTAACAAGGCCCTTAATTAATGGTAGGTGCGCATTGTTCTTCATAGTGTGCCCGCCCACCTAAATACCATGATGCTGCGTGCTGATATTGGGACACTCGTGCGACGCCAGCATGCAACATTTTAAGCGCTGATGTGCAGGCTCTGCCACCCGCTGTCAGCCATAAAATTCTGCCCATAATGATGGAATAAATGGAACATATTTTATTTTTATACGAGGCAGGTAATCAATCTAATGTCAGTGCTTTTGTGCTTCTATCTTTCATTCCCTCCAAAGAACTATTTAAAACCCTGCCCCTTTACACAAATTATTTTGCCTACATCAAAGGTACATGTCACAGGCAAAATCTCATAATGTATTTGTTTCTGAGTCCTTTAAAACTGTCCACTACATAAACAGTTGTACTCATTTGTTTGCTTCAATGATCTTTCTCTCAAACAAGATTTCCTGATCTATGTTTTCCCTAATCTTATGAATAATATTTTTAGTAACAACTCATCTTTCTATACTATAGTTAATGGACTCCTCGGTCTATGTTTATTATTCTAGCCATTAAAGTTATACTTTAATGACTCATGTTTGATGTCTTCCTGGTCATTTATTTCCTTCCACAAGGATTTTCCGTAGATAATACTCAGACATTAAAAGCAGAAGATAACCCATGTTTTCTCCTGTGACATCCCAAAGCTATTCTGTTCACTTTGGAAAGCCTGTTGTTCTGGTCTAAATGTAATTCTATTTCCACACGAATGTAGTTGGCTTTTAACTGTCTGAGCAAGCCACCCAGTTTACGTACCACCTTTTCAAAGTAACTAAGCATGAATACTAAATGCCGGTTATACCATCAAGACCCACGATAAAGAATGAATTCAAAAGAAATCTGAAAAGATTTGAAAGTCATTTATTCAGGATGAAGCCTATTTAGCCAAATTTAATTCATCCACCCAGAAAAACTCTAAGGGGGCATTTTTAATCTAACTGGCTTATTAGCTAAATGACTAGATAACTAGAATGCAACATAATACTATGTTTGATACAGAAAAAGGGTTCGAGCTAATTGGTGGTGATATTGGCATTCTAAACAGAAAGATCTTCTTTGCATAGGGAGTGATAACTGAGAAAATCAGTTGAAAGCATTACTAGATTTACAGACTGCCTGATTTTACTCCCTACTGAAGTCAATGGAGAATAATAATATTGGGCAGGTGTAAACCCAGCGTTCCACTTGGCCCCATGGTTTCCTGCCCAGCATGTTAGGTTAACATTATCCACGACATTCCCCGTATTGCTCTATTTATTGGATTGTTAAATGATTCGAGCATTTTCACATTCCACTGTGTTATTTGGAAGGCTGTTTGAAGCGATGATCACCATCTGCATGAAGATCTTCCTGTTAAAAATGCTAGATCACCATTGACAGGCTTTGTTCAATTAATAAGTTCAATATTGTGATGTATTCTAGTTATTAGTGAGGAATTATTTTATTTTGATACTGGAATGTTTAAATAAAGCCATCCAAAGGATTTAGGAAATGGGAAACTGAAATACATTCTGCACTTGGTTCCTTGAAAAAAAATACCCACCTGCCTGATTTTTACCAGATGGAAAATTTATTTCTGGACAGATATTTGGGTTCTAAGTCTAGCAAATGTCCTGGTGTACAGAGCAATTATCATCACCACGCTCCTGTACTGCAGTGTGACCTGGACTATGTATCAGTGGCACATAGGAGAAATTCCACCAGCAATCCCTCCACCACAACCTCTGGATTCAATGGGAGGACCATCGAACAAACCCTAGTGTCCTTCTTGAAGCCAGCTCCACAAGCATTCAGGCAAAACTCCTGCAAAATAAACTTCAATCGACTGGACACCGTGTCCAGATGACTGATCAGCATCTCCCCTGCCTGGTCCTGTTTTCTCAGCTCTCAAAAGCCCAATGTACTGGCGAGGACAAATAACACACTTCAGCAACACTCTGAAGCTCTCCTTGAAGTGCAGCAGCAAGACATTAATGACTGGGAGTAGCTTGCTACCAATCATTCAAAATGACAACAACTTCTCCATTGCACTTTGAGTCACCATGTCTAAATGATGAGGTACAGCAGCACCACAGAAGGAAACAAAAGGAAGCAAATACTGCAGTCCGTATCTCATTACCTTTTGGGACATCCTGCCCCATGTGCCTAAAGATCTGTGGGTTGAGAATCAGCCTGTTCAGGCAGGAACTCACAATTTACCTGGACTTCATCCTTGAATCTAGAGACAGCCAACAATTTGGGTTCTAATCAGACTTCTACTAGTTTGTATCATGCATGCCATGTTAAATTCAATTGAAACTTACAGTCATGAAATACATCAATTATGGGACTAATTCAGTCTGGCCCCAGCTTCATTATCTGCGACTTGTCTTCCTGCATGTGGGGAATTTAACCTTTAGATTGCTAGCAGGTACTTTTCCTCATGATGTATTGATTGAAATTAAGTGGCTAAATTTGACTAGTTATCAGGATTATAGGTGCTGTAACTCAAAATTAGCACTGCTTCAAAATCTCACATCTCTGGGGTGATAATGGTGTCATATGCAGGGAGAAGCTCATAGGAATTTTATAATGTTGATATTTTGAGCTGGATGTCAGCTTATATTCTGAATAAACACTTTTTAATGTGGTTTAGTTGATGGTTGAGTACAAAATAACATTTTTATTCATATAAATTCACTGAAACTCATTAGTACAATCTTGCACAGTTGATTATAAGCTACATAATTAAAAGCAGTCTGTTGATCTCTTTGAAAACTAATGTTAAAATGGTTCGGTACTGCTCCAGTAGTTATATGAGTTGCAAGAAAATGTTACTTATATGTGCAAGTTTGTTTCTCTTGCCCACGTAGCAACATTTTTAGTATGTGTTCTAAACATTATATTCTATATCTGCATTAGTCAAGCATTAATCCAAATTGGGAAATCAGAATTGAGTTAAATGTTGCACAATAGTTTGAATTGGTATTTTCATTTGCAGAATAAAATTATTTCCTAATTGCTAATTTACATGAAAGAGGGATGACTTTCTTTGGCATTTTGAGTTCATTAGTGTTGCAAGAGAATTGCATGCACGTATCTCCCAAATTTCCTTCTGCTTTCTTGAAGCTTATTGTGATTGGCCCTCCAGGTTCTCATTGGCCTCAGTTACATTGGCCAGAAAAGCACGCTGATGTGTTTCACAACGGCATATAAGAGGCGTGCACTTGGTGGCCTGCACTTTGAGGGGAACTCAGAGGTCAGTACACAATAACGTTGTGCAGTGCTCACCAGGGCCACCTGTTGGACTTCAAGCTTGAGATTCGTTGGGGTGGGGGTGGAGGCAAGGGCAGCTCTGCAGTTGAGGTGACTTGGGGGGGAGGGGGGGGGGAGGGGCAAGGGCAGACCTGTGGTTCGGGTGATTTGGGGGGCAAGGGCAGCCCTGCAGTTGAGGTGACTTGTGGGATACTAGAGATGCCCTGCAGTTGAATGTAGCGCACAAGCATTCAGGTTGGGGGGTAGGGTAGGTGAGGAAAGCGGCCACGCATTAGGGAGACATTATATAAAGTGACCATTCCTCTGCAACTGAGACAGTCCAGGCGCAGCCATTTTGATCTGATAGGAGTCGGGCTTCTAGCTTATCTGCCCACTCAAGCAATGCAGTGGCATCAAAGTGCCACCAAGTGCTCCAGAGCTTTTCACCCCTCCAGCACAGACTGCAAAGTCATGAGCAAAACAGTTGGACGACTGCGCACATTGTACAATAGAAACATAGAAACATAGGGGCCCACTCGCCAACACGTAAAATGACACGGGATGACGTTGGTGGAACCCCCTATGTCATCCCGCCCCATTTAAATCTTCAGGAAGGTGGGGGCACAGCGAAATCAACTGTGCGCCCACCGACCTGTCAATGGCCAATTGATGCCATTTACAGGATAATTAATACAATTAAAGGACCTGCCCATCTAACCTTAAGGTTGGGGTGAGTGGGCCAGGAGCCCCGGCGGGAACTAGAAAAAACATGAAACCTCATCCATTGGTGGGATGAAGTTTCATGTTGGGTTTAAAAAAGTTTGTTAAAGTTTTAGTGAAATTTATCAACATGCCCCATCTCGTGTGATATTGTCACATGAGGGGGTCATGTTAAGGATTTTTTATTTTTCTATTTTTAATGTTTGAACAAGTGTCAGCGATCTCCCTGAGGCAGCACTTTGCCTCAGGGAGATGTGCGCATGCGTGAAAGAGTGCACTCTCGCATTTGGGGAATCCTTCCCCCCCCGCCCGCACAGGAAGCAGATAGCGTTTCCTGCTGGGCGTCACACTGGGTGGGCCTTAATTGGCCCGCCCACTTAAAATTGAGGCAGGGCCCGCTTCTCCAGTGAGGATCGGCTCCCCGCCCACCAGAGATTGGGTCGGGCCTGCCTGCCCGGTAGGCAGAAAATTCTGCCCATAGAAAATAGGAGCATTCGGCCTTTCAAGCCTGCTCCGCCATTCATTATGATCATGGCTGATCATCCAGCTCAATAGCCTGCTCCCACTTCCTCCCCATACCCTTTCATCCCTTTCACCCCAAGAGCTAAATCTCATTCCTTCTTGAAAATATACAATGCTTTGGCCTCAACTACTTTCTGTGGTAGCAAATTCCAGAGGCTCATCATTCTCTGGGTGAAGAAATTTCTCCTCATCTCAGTCCTAAATGGCCTACCCCGTATCCTCAGATTGTGACCCCTGGTTCTGGACTCCCCCACCATCGGGAACATCCTTCCTGCATCTACCCCTGTCTGGTCCTGTTAGAATTTTATAGGTTTCTATGAGATCCTCCCTCATTCTTCTGAACTCCAGCGAATAAAATCCTAACCAACTCAATCTCCCACCAACCCAGGAATCAGTCTGGTAAACCTTTGCTGCACTCCCTCTCTAGCAAGAACATCCTTCCTAAAGCTGGCCATGTAGCAGTCACTGCTGGAGGTGCTCACAGCCCCTTGCAATGTCAGCATCCTGGTTTGGACCAGTCTCCCCCATGGTTCAAGCTAACAGTGCAGCCTTCCAGAGCCGTTTAGGAGAATTCCTGCGCCTGAGCTAAGAGCACAGCAGGCAGTCCAATGGGCAAAGCTCCTGCCAATTGGTCAGGTGGAGTGGGGCAGAGGTGTGTGTGTATTGGGCAGCCATGCAGCGCACTAAACTCTGGCCACCCATGTGGTTTCCAGCACTCTGGGATGCATTATGGGGCCTTCACACTTAACCAGGACAGGTTCTTAGTACAAAGATAAAAACAAAAAACTGCGGATGCTGGAAATCCAAAACAAAAACAGAAAGGTTCTGTTGAAGGATCATGAGGACTTGAAACGTCAACTCTTTTCTTCTCCGCCGATGCTGCCAGACCTGCTGAGTTTTTCCAGGTAATTCTGTTTTTGTTCAGGTTCTTAGTAACCCCATGCTAACCACAGGTCTCTTTCTTCCACCCGGCAGGAGGAGTACATCGGGATCATGGAGCCTAGTAAACTAACTGTACACCTCGTGGCATGCAGAAATTGAAGACAATGGAGGAGAGAGCGGTGGAGGTGCCTGAATGCACAGAGAGAGGAGCAACACCCTCAGTAAAAAGGGACAGTTGGGGCTCCTGCACATGCTGCCAAAGAGCCACAGCGAGCTATCGCTGGTCAGTGCTTAGTGACATGCAAGGTCTATACACGCCACCTTTCATTCCTGCCAATGACCAGTGTCGCCGAAGACTGCTCATGTCTAGGAAACTGGATGGTCACACCTGCCAGCTACTGTAGGATTTGGAGCCATAGGTACATGGAGGTCATCCACTGCCAGTGGCTGTGAAAGTGACCGCGGTGCTCAATTTCTATGCCAGTGGCTCCTTTCAGGGCTCCACAGGTGACCACTGTGGGATCTCTCAAGCCTCCATCCACAACTGCATCCATGACATCATGGATGCCATCTTTGCAAGGGCACACAGCTTTGTGCATTCCAACTGGGGCCTGGACGGCCAGGATGCAAGAGCGATTGGATTCACCCAGATCTCGGGTTTCCCACAGGTGCAGGGTGCCATCGACTGCACAACACTCGGTCAACTATATGAACCGCAAGGGATTCCATTCACGGAATATGCAGCTGGTGTGCAATTACCAGAAATACATTCTGTCGGTCTGCACATGGTTTCCAGGGAGTGTGCACAACTCCTACATTCTCAGTCGGTCACAGATCCCTGATGTCCACAGGGTCCTCAGAGGCTGTAGGAATGGCTCCTCAGGGACAAGGGCTGCTCACAGTGGACATGGCTGATGACACCCGTGTGGTGGCCTCAGACTGAAAATATAACAAGCCTCATGCTGCAACTCGCAACTTGATGGAGTAGAGAATTGGAATGCTGAAATTGAGGTTCCGGTGCCTGGCCGGTCTGGTGGAGCCCTGCAATATAGTCCACAAAGTGTGTCACACATCGTCATCACCTGCTGCGCCCTTTACAACCTGGTGCTGCAATGGGGAGATGAGCTGGCTGAGGAGGAGACGGAGGATCTGGAGGCCTCCTTGGATAAGGAGGATGCTGATGGGATGAGGGTAAGGGGGTAAGGAGATCCTCGGAGACAACAATGTCAGGAATGAGGCCTTTGCACTGGCCAGACAAGGCTGGCACACTCGGGCGGCCCTCATAGCTGCTAGATTTGTGGAGGATGATGACGACATGCAGTAAGGTGGCCCCATAAATCCTCACATTACATCTGTGAACGTTTGACTCCAGCCTGGCTTCTGGTAGCGCACAAACCCTCTATGATAATGCTCCTGTCATGGAGAAACAGTGGAGGCCCTAATAGTCACTCGATTGCAGGAGGATGAAGACAGTATTCAATGAAGACACTATATATCTCCACATAGCCTCTGAGGATGTCTGACTCCTGTCTGGCCAAGGGCAGCTCGCTTGTGCTCTGTGACCACGGTCATATCATAGATCCACAGTCATTAAACTTTAGAGGCACCCGTCAACAGCACAGCATCAGTGCTCACAGATGCTGAAGAGATGGAGGCCAGCCCCACCTTAAAGGTGCTGAGAGCACACAGAGAGAATGACGGAACTCTGTGGCACCTGCCCACGACATTCTGGCAACAATAACAAGCACTGTCGAGGTGCAGGCATCGGTAATGTTTCCAGAGAGTGTGAGGCTGGACCATTACTTTGGTCTGAAGGCTGCACAAAGGACAGGGAAGAGGCCCTGGAATGAGACGCCTGCCTTTTATCTGGTGCAGAAAGGTTTCACATCTGAGTGACGAGAGCACTGTTCATCAGAACAAGGAGCCATAGGCAGGGAGACATTCTTGGGAGTTTACTGACAATAGTGACAATATGTACAAGTGATTAACACCCTTGCCCAGGCTGTTCAACTAATTCTTCTTCCCAGCTTGGCCTAAATAGCCAAGTGGTTATGGTACTGGGTTTGTAACCCCAAGATCAAGAGTTCAAATCTCACAATGGCAAAAAATGTACCTTCATCTGAATAGGAACAGATGGAAACATGTTTGTACTCGAAAGAGTTACAGCTTCTTCACTTTCCTAACCCTATTGCTATGTCTTTGTGCTCCTGGGACATCCACAGCAGACGTGGAGGCAGCCTACTGACTGCTACATGTGTTTGTGATGACCTTGGCAAGTCTCCTCTGGAGGGCTGAGATCAGGAGGGCCCCTGCCTGCGTTTGGGATCCTGCTGTGTGGCAGTGACACCCTCCTCAGCCTGTGGGGCTGGATCTGCTGAGGTCAGAGGAAGGGATTCGGATGGGCCGGACATTCCCGGAGTCACCTGGATAGATGCGCCTGGCGGGTTGGGGGTGGGAGGTGGGTTGGGGGGGAGGGGGCAGGTGGGGACACCTGCTGATCCTCCTCCCCATGGATGCCCAAGGGCCCCATGCTGACTCCTCAAGTGGCAGGGGTAGCTGGAGTGAGACCAAGCTGCCTGGCACACCTCTCGCATACACACTGTTGGAGGCTAACTATGGCATCAGCGATGGAGTTGAGCTTGTGCAGCAGGAGTGCAGGAGTGATGTCCTGGATCAAGATCTCCACGGCTGCCACCATCCTATCAGTGTTGACCTCGGTGTGTTGGCGTGGCTGCACTATCACCTCAGACTGAAGGCAGACGGGCCCCTCCATCATGCCTTGCAATCTGAGGAGTGCAGTGGACATCGCTTCCTGATCACTGTGACACAATGTATGAAGATCCAGAGTCACTGCTCCCTCCCTCTCATCATCTGCCTGTGCTGTTCTTTCTCTCCTTCGCTTTCTATCCATTTGTCCACACTGCTTCCTCTCCCTGCCTCTGCCCCTGGTCAACTCTCTGTGCTGCTCTCTCTCTCTCTTTCTCCCTCTCTCATCATACCACACTCATCTTACCACACACTCTGGTTATCTCCCTGGATCTCTCTCTCGCTCTGTCTCTGTCTTTCTTTCTCTCCACTCACCCACTTGTACTACCCTCTCTCTATCTGATTATCTACCTGAATGCTTTCTCAATGGATACTGTTCTTTTATTGTGAGACTGCATTGCTATGTCTATCATGATGAAGGTGACCACTACCTTGAACTTCTATAGTACAGGGTCATTTCAGGCAGCCACAAGAGACCTCTGAAATATTAGCCATGTGAGCAGGAGAGGCTGGATTAGTCAAGTCACTGATGTTCTTTTACAGGAGACCTGGCTAATTCATTGCCTTTAAATCACAGGAATGCAGCAGATTGACAGGATCATGCAGTTCTGTGGGCTGTTAGCTTCCCTAAAGCCCATGATGCAATTGATGATATTGCTTTTAGTCTACCCATAGATCGCCCACTCAGTTAGGTCAAGAGGGATGGATTCCACTCTTTTAATACCACATAACAAGTGATAGCAATCAACAGATCTTGCATGTTAAAATCTCCTATGCAGGAAGTTGCCAATGATGCTGTCATCGTTTTTTAATTTGGCTCTCTTTGACCTTCTCAGCAAAGAGAATCAAATAAATTCTGGGTGACAAAGCATAACTCTGTATGGCTAATGACCCAGTTGTTCAATTAGGAGTAGAGGAGCTTTACAATTATGCTCTGCCCTCTACTAGGCTGGCCAATGAGAACATCATTCACATATATTGTCAATAGGTTTTTGCTCTTTTGTCAGCCAGGAAGCAACCTTGGTAAGCTCCAGGTCAAATGTCTAGAATTACCATTATGCTCTTCACAACTTTCCACTTCAGGAAGGGCAACACTTTGACATGGAAAAGATAGCAACATTGTTCTGTTGGATGCAGAACTACATGGAGCAGACACTCGGAGAAGTGCTCAGTGACTTCTGCAAGAGGCATCAGAAGCTGTCCCCTGCATGCAGCACAATCTACTTTTGACAACACAGCCTGACCTCCTTTTGGTCCATTGGAAGATAAAAAGATATTTTGTCAATCCACTAACTATCTTCTAACATAACAGCAAATTAGTCTTTTATGTGCCCTCCTGACTGTGCCAAATTGAAGCAATGAGTCAGGACCAATTGAATGAGCTCTTTCATGTGTCCACCAAGAATAACAAAGCACCATGCTGATGCCAAGTCTATTTCAATAAAATAATCACGCTGCTGGCCAATTTCATTTAGCAAAGTGATCAAGTCTTTCACCCTGGGAAACATTAAGATTATCAATGAGGTGATGAATTCAGTGATATACAGTGTTACCCAAAGCAGCTTAAAACTTACACGGAAATGGATGAAATCTGATTGTAAGAGACAACAACGCTCTGAGACTGCCTCTCTGTCTAAGCAATGATGGAAGAGCTCCATAACAGGCAATGAACAAAAGAACATAAGAAATAGGAGCAGGAGAAGACTGTACAGCCCATTGAGCCTGCTCCACCATTCAATATGATCATGACTGATCAACTCCACTTTCCAACCTGCTTCTCATATTGTTTGATTACCTCAGAGACCAAAATCTGTCCATCTCAGCCTTAAATATATTCCATGATGGTACATCCACAGCCCCTGGAGTAAGGAATTCCTAAGAGTCACAACTCTTTGAGTGAAGAATTTTCTCCTCCTCTCAGTCCGAAATGATCAGCCCCTTATCCTGAAACTGTGCCCTTTGTTCTAGATTCTCCAGCTAGAGGAAACAACACCTCAATATCTACCCTGTAAAGTTCCTTCATAACATTGGCTGTTTCAATTAGATCACTTTTCATTCTTCTGAACTCCAGTAAAGCTACCTGACCATGCCTCGGATCATCACGTCATCCGACTTGCAATAATTCCCCCTCACTGAACACCAGCATTTTCACAAAGAAAAGAGGTTTTGACTTAGGGAACACTCAGGAACTCTGGACCCATGCAACTTTATTGAAGCTGTACACGCCAGCTTTCAAAGCTGAAGGGCAACTTGGTCTCTCCAGATGTTTGAGAATGGGTATATTTTAACATGAATAACTGTCTGATGATAAATTAAAAAAATATATGTCTTTTGTTAAATAGGTTTCCTGGCTTAACACTTTACTCTTCTCCACATGAACTGTCATTTGATCTTCTACATCAAAACACTGAAATAAAAAGTTACCAAAAGAACACTGGGATTGATAAAACACAAGAATAGCTTTCATGGGTGAGGAGCCTACAATATAGTCTTACAAATATCACCTGTTGATTTTTTGCTGCACGTAGTGGCCTGTGTTACATGGTGACACCATAGCCAGCATGTAATAAGTCCAACGAGAGAGGGTGCAATTCTAAATTTAATCTTAAGAAATGAAGTTGGGCAAGTGGATGAAATAGCAGCGGGGGACCATTTTGGAGATAGTGACCATAATATAGTTAGATTTAGCATAATTATGGAAAAGGACAAAGATAGAACAGGAGTAAAATTGGAGTTCTAAATTGGGGGAAGACAAGTTTTACAAAGCTGAGAAGTGAGCTGGCGAGAGTGGACTGGATACAGCTATTAAAAGGAAAAACTGAGTCAAATCAGTGGGAGGCACTCAAAGGTGAGATTCTACAGGCACAGTGTAGACATGTCCCCACAAAGAAAAAGGGTGGCACTGCCAAATCTAGTCCCCCTGGTTATCCATAAGCATACAGGCCAATATAAAGCAGAAAAAGAAAGCTTATGACAGTCACAAAAGACTTAATAGAAAGCCTAGATGAGTATAGAAAGTACAGGAGTGAAGGAAAAAATGGAAGTTAGGAAAGCAAAGAGAGGATACAAAAAAATATTGGCAGGCAAAATCAAAGAAAATCCTAAGATGTTTTACCAGTACATTAAGAGCAAGAGAATAACTAAGGAAAGGGTAGGGCCGATCAGAGATGTACATGGTAACTTGTGGGTTGAAGCTGAAGATGTGGGCAGGGTTCTCAATGAGTACTTTGCTTCTGTCTTCACTAAGAAGAGGGATGATGCAGACATTCTAGTTAAAGAGGAGTGTTTAATATTAGATACAACAAGCATAGTGAGAGAGGAAATACTGGAGGGACTGGCATCCTTGAAGGTGGATAAATCACCAGGGCCAGATGGATTGTATCCTTGGCTGCTGAAAGAAGCCAGGGAGGAAATAGCAGATGCTCTGAAGATCATTTTCCAATCCTCACTATATACATGCATGGCCCCAGAAGATTGGAGGTCTGAAAACTTTGTACCATTTTTTAAAAAGGTGAGAGGGATAGACCAGAAAACTATAAGCTGGTCAGTCTGACTTCGGTGATGGGCAAATTATTGGAAATGATTTTGAGAGACAGGATAAACTGTCACTTAGAAAGGCACAGATTGATCAGGGATAGTCAGCATGGTTTTGATAGGGGAAGATTGTGTCTTACTAACTAAATAGATTTTTTTGAGAAAATATGAAGGATGATTGATGAGGGTAGTGAAGTGGATGTTGTCTATATGGATTTCAGTAAGGCATTTGAAAAGGACCCACATGGCAGATTGGTCAGGAAAGTGAGTTTTCATGGGACATAGGGGAAGGTGGCAGGTTGGATCTGAAATTGGCTCAGTGACAGGAAACAAAGGGTAATGGAAGATGGATGTTTTTGTAAATAGAAAACGGTTTCCAGTGGTGTTCCACAGGGCTCAATGTTGGTGTCCTTGCTGTTTATTGTAGTTAATGATTTAGACTTGTATGTGGGAGGGAAGCAGAACATTCTGGGGAGGCTTTATGGATTGGGCTTAGAAATAAAAAAAGAGGCAGTCACACTACTGGGAGTATGCTACAGACCCCCAAATAGTGAAAGGGAGATAGAAGAACAAATATGTAGGCACATTTCTGCTTGTAAGAACAAGAGGGCAATAAAAATAAGAGACTTCAACTATCCTAATATCAACTAGGATTCAAACAATATAAGGGGCACTGATGGAGAAAAATTCATGCAGTGTGTCCAGGAAAATTTTTTCAACCAATTAGGGACAAACCCAAAGAGAGGAGCTGCAATTCTAGACCTAAAATTGGGGAACAAAGAAGGGAAAGTGGGAAGTGACAGTTGGCGACCATATCGGGGACAGTGATCAAAATTCAGTTAGATTTAGCATTAACATGGAAAAGGACAAAGGTAAGGCAGGAGTAAAAGTTTTGAACTGGGGAAGACAAATTTTGTAGAAATGAGAAGGGGACTGGAGAGCACTGCTGGAGGATAAAATAGTGGAAAACCAGTGGGAAGCACTAAAAAGCAAGATCCTAATTGTACAAAGTAGACAAGTCCCTTACAAAAATAAGAGTGGTACTGCCAAATCTAGACCTCCCTGATTGTCTGGAGGAATACAGGGGAAGAACTAAGCACTGCAGATAGTGTAGATGAATATAGGAAGTGCAGGGATGAAGTAAAAAAGGAAATAAGGAATTCAAAGAGAAAAGATTAGCAAGTAAAGATACAGATAACCCAAAGATGTTTTACCAATACAGTAATGGTAAAAGGTTAGTTAAGGAAAAAGTGGGACCTATCAGAGATGAAGATGGAAACTTGTGTGTAGATGCAGAGGCTGTGGGAAGGGTTTTGAATGAATATTTTATCTCCGTGTTTACAAAGGAAAGGGAGGATGTGATTATAGTACTCCAGGAGGAACACTGTGAGATATTGGATGAGATAGTCATAAAGAGAGAGGAAGTACTCGAAGGGTTGAAATCCTTGAAAGTTGATAAGTCACCAGGGCCAGATGGATTGTTTCCGAGCTGCAAAAGGAAATCAGGGAGGAGATGGCAGATGCTCTGAGGGTGATTTTCCAATCTTCACTAGATTCACTAGAGGAGGTACCAGAGGACTGGAGAAATGCAAACGTAGTTCCATTGTTTAAAATGGGATCAAAGGAAATGCCAAACAATTATAGGCCAATTAGTCTTACATCAGTGGTGAGCAAATTAGTAGAATCAATTCTGAGAGATAGGATTAACTGTCATGTGGAAAGGCATGGACTAGTCAGGGATAGTCAGCATGGATTTGCTAAAGGAAGGTCTTGCCTTACAAATTTGATTGAATTCTTTGAGGAAGTGATAAGAGGAGTTGATGAAGGTAGTGCAGTGGATGTTGTGTACATGGATTTTAGCAAGGCATTTGACAAGGTCCCACATGGAAAATTGGTCAGGAAAGTAAAAGCCCATAGGATTCAGGGTAATGTGGACAAAAGGTTGGCTTTGTAACAGGAAACAAAGGGTAATGGTCGATGGATGTCCTTGCGAATGGAAAGTTGTCTCAAGTGGTGTTCCACAGGGCTCGGTGTTGGGACCCTTGCTTTTTGTGGTATATATTAGCGATTTGTATGTGAATGTGGGGGGCATGATTGGGAAATTTGCAGATGACACAAAGATTGGCCGAGTAGTGGATAGTGTAGAGGATAGCCAAAATCTCCAAAATGATATAGATGAGTTGGTGGAGTGGGCGGTAACGTGGCAGATGGATTTTAACATAGAGAAGTGTGAGGTCATACATTTAGGGAGGTCAAACAGTTACAGGGATTGCAAAATAAATGGGAATATACCAAGAGGGGCAGATGAAGTGAGAGATCTTCGTGTACAAGTACACAGGTCCCTGAAAGCAGGAGTTCAAGTAGACAAGGTTGTAAAGAAGGCATATGGAATGCTCTCCTTCACTGGCAGAGGTATAGAATATAAAAGTAAGGATATAATGTTGGAATTGTATAAAACACTGGTGACGCCACAACTGGTGTATTGTGTGCATTTCTGGTCACCACATTACAGGAAGGACGTAATAGCTCTGGAGAGAGTACAAAGGAGGTTTACAAGAATGTCGCCAGGGTTAGAAAAGAGTAGCTATGAGGAGTGATTGGATAGGTTGGGGTTATTTTCCTTCGAACAAAAAGGCTGAGAGGTGACTTGATTGAGGTGTACAAAATTATGAGGGGAATAAATAGAGTGGACAGGATAAAATTGTTTCCCTTGATGGAGAATTCTAGTACCAGGGGACATAGATTGAAGATAAGTGGCAGAAGGTGT
This sequence comes from Carcharodon carcharias, assembly GCF_017639515.1. NCBI lineage: Eukaryota > Metazoa > Chordata > Chondrichthyes > Lamniformes > Lamnidae > Carcharodon > Carcharodon carcharias. The sequence continues at coordinate 93,734,200 of NC_054471.1, forward strand.
AGGGAGGACATGAGGAAGAACTTTTTTATGCAGCGGGTAGTGGGTGCCTGGAATTCGCTGCCCAAGTTGGTGGTAGAGGCAGAAACTTTAAACCCTTTTAAAAATACCTGGATCTGCACCTAAAATGCTGTAGGCTGCAGAGCTATGGGCTGGGTGCAGGAAGGAGGGATTAGAAAGGGGACCTGGGTGTCCTCGGGCTGGCATGGACAAGATAGGCTGAATGGCCTCTATCTGTGCTGTAACTTTTCTATGGTTCTACGGCTGATTGGGAAATTTGCAGATGATGCAAAAATTAGCCTTGTAGTTGATAGTGAAGAGGATGGCTGTTGACTCCAGAATGATATCCATGGTTTGTTTGAGTGGGCAGAGAAGTGGCAAATGGAATTCAATCCAGAAAAGTGTGAGGTAATGCATTTGGGGAGGGCAAACAAAGCAAGGAAATGCTCAATAAAAGGGAAGTTATTAAGAGGGGTTGAGGAATTGAGAGACCTTTGAATGCACGTCCACATGTCTTTGAAGATGGCAGGAAAGGTGTCAGGCAGTCAAGAAAGCATATGGAATGCTTTCCTTTATTAGGCGAGGTATTGAGTACAAAAGCAGGGATATAATGATGGAACTGTATAAAACGCTGGTTAGGCCACGGGTGGAATTTTGTGTACAGTTCTGGTCACCACATTACAGGAAGACCATAATTGCTCTGGAGAGAATGCAGAGGAGATTTACAAGAATATTGCCAGGGCTTGAAAATTGCAGCTGCGGGCAGAGGATAGATAAGCTGAGGTTGAACAGAGAAGACTAAGTGGTGACCAAATTCAGGTGTACAAAATTAGGAGGGGCCTAGATAAGGTAAACTGGAAAGACTTGTTTGCCCTAGCTGAGGGGTAAATTACCAGGGGGAATGGATTCAAGTTGATTGGTAGAAGGATTAGAGGGCATATGAGGAACAACTTTTAACCCAGAGCATTGTGGGCATTTGAAATTCACTGGCTAAGTTGCTGGTTGAGGCTGAAATGCTCTACTTATTTAAAAAGTGCCTGGATCTGCATCTGAAGTGCTGTAACCTGCAAGGGTACAGACCAGGTGCGGGAAAGTGGGATTAAAATGAGCAGCTAGTTCCTTTTGCTCTTTTTGGCTGGTACAGGCATGATGGGCTGAATGGCCTCTTTCTGCCCCGTAACTATAGTAATTAGGGTTTTATTTACTGTGCAATGTACCTTTCAGAATAATACTTGTTAAGGGAGATCACATGATCTGTAGTAACCAATAGGAGAGTAGCATGGGTTACCTCAACAGTCAGTGTAGAGTTAGAGTTGGAATTGAAAGCATACTTGTAGTTGCCGCTGAGTATACTGTAAATAAACTTAAAGTTTTCATCCAAGAAGTGTTTGCAGATCAAATCTATCACTCGTAGCACAACTCTATCACCTTACAACAAACTGGCAATGAAGATAAAACAGGATTTAACAGAAAAAATCAAGTTAAAAAGGAATCAGCCTGTACCTCAGCCAATGATTGAAAGTAGCAAGCTCCATTAGAATTGCTGAACTTATCCCATCTCAAAATGCCATAATTTGGGAGAATTGAACTTTTACAACCAGCCATAGGCGATTGGTCTCAACACATAGAACACTTCATATTCTTTTTTCAAGTGAGCAAGATGATGGGGGAAGAGAAGAAGTGAGCAATCCTCCTGAGTATGTGTAGGAGCAAAACCTAGAGGCCGATACAAAATTTGATGGCACCCAGTGCCCCAGATTCAAAGAATTTCGATAAATTGGTGGACCTCGTGAAGGTTTGCTTTCAACCCAAGCCCTCAGTCATGATGCAGAGATTTAGGTTTAATTCATAAAATAAAGCCCCAGGTGAGATAATTGCATGGTACATGGCAAATTTGAAGCAGCTAATGGAAAATTGTGAGTTTGGTATGACTCTGAACGACATGCTCAGAGATAATTTAATTTGTGGTGTGAAAGAGGACTCTAATCAGAAAAGATTATTGCCTGAAGTGAATTTGGATTTCAAGAAGGCGCTAAAGATAGCACTGGTCATGGAAAGCTCAGTGAGAGATTCAAAAGAAATACAAGGTGTGCAAAATGACGCTGTCCTCCACATCAGGCTGGAAACCTTAAGCGAAAGAAGTGCGATAAAGCAAAACTCTGCCAAAGAATAAATAAAAATAACAACAGCGAAATCAAAGAATAATTTTAATATGGTTGGAAACAATCAGTCTTTCAGTGATTGACAGTTTAAAAAAAATGAATGCTACTATCATCAGAGAAATGGGCATATGATGAGGCAGTGCAAGGAAAGATTCAAGCAGGCTTGTAAACAAAAGAAGCCCAATGAAATCTACAATGTAGAAGAGCCTGGAACAACAAATTCAGACACTTACTCATTGCTTAACCTGAAAGTTGGAAAGACGGAACCAATATTTGTCACAGTGAAAGTAAATGGCAAACCTATTAGGATAGAAGTGGACACGAGAGCTTTCAAGACAGTAATTGGGAAACATACCTTCAGATAATTAACATCAATTAAGTTTCGAAGAAGCAGAAGACAAGCTAAAAACATATATAGGTGAAGACATTCAAGTAAAAGGCATAAGCAGGGTAACTTCCATTATGTAAGCCAATTGGCAAAGCTACCCTTCATGGTGGTACCAGGTGAAGGGCCAAGCCCCCTGGGGTGAAATTGATTAAAGAAGATTAAGTTAGAATAGTCTGAAATTTTCCAGTTGAGAGTAAGTGGCCTATCAGAGCTATTTAGAAAGTATGCCGCCATCTTCAAGGATGAACTGGGGAAAATCCAGGCCCTGCAGGCCAAGATTCGTGTGGACCTGTAAGCAACTCCTCGCTTCATGAAGGCGAGACCAGTGAGGCCATATGCCCTGTGAGGAAAAGACACTGAACTGAACAGATTAGAGAAACTGGGCGTTATACTAGCTATTCAGTTCTCAGAATAGGCAGCACCCATAGTCCCCATCCTTAAACTTGACCAAAGTGTCTGAATTTGTGGAGACTACAAACTGATGATTAATAAAGTAGCCAAGCTGAATAGGCATCCCATTCTAAAAATCGAAGACCGCTATGCCAAGCTGGCAGGAGGGACAACATACACAAAGCTTGACATGAGTCATGCTTATTAACAATTAGAGTTGGTTAATGCCTTCTGGGAATTTGTCACAATTAATACCCACAAAGGACTGTACCAATATACATGATTGCCTTTAGGTTTCTCCTCCGCTTGTGCCATCTTTCAGAGAACAATGGGAAGCTTACAGCAGGGACTGCCTCAGGTTGTTGTCCATTTAGACAATGTATTGGTGACAGGATTCACTGAAAAAGAGCATTTGGCAAACTTAGAAGTCTTAAAACGTTTCTTGCAAGCTGGAAATGCATTTAAAAAAAGATTAGTGCACATTCCAAGTGATGGAGGTAATCTATTTGGATCACCGGGTAGACTCACAGGGCCTCCATCCGGTTGAGGAGAAAGTGAGAGCCATAAGAGAGACACCTGAGCCAAAGAACATCTCAGAGCTCAAATCATTCCTAGGAATGATCAACTATTATGGGTGGTCCTTACACAGTTTGTCTACAGTGCTCACCGCCCCCTGCATTCTCTACTCAAAAAGAACCAACGCTGGTCTTGTGAGGCACCCCAAAAAGAAACTTTCATACAGATGAAACAATTGTTGCACTTGTCCAATCTATTAGTGCACTATGATCAGGCGAAAGAATTGGTGCTGCCATGTGACACATCTCCCTATGGAGTGGGATCATGCTCTTTCATTGGATGTATGATGGCATGGAACAGCCAACAGGTTATGTGGCAAGAACGCTCACCACAGCGGAAAAGGGATACTCGCAGATAGAATAAGATGTTCATCATCTTTAGTGTCAAGAAGTTTCATCAGTACATACACGGCCACCATTTTACAATCATTTCAGGTGACTTTGCTAGGATTGTTTAGTGAGGAAAAGGCTATACCATTCATAACCTCAGCAAAAATACAAAGATGGTCCTTAATCCTGGCTGCATATGAATACACTTCTGTACATAGGCCTGGCAATCTGCTACTACAATTGAGAAACTATTTCAGAGTTTTGCCATTCACGGGCTATGGGAATTAGTCATTTCCGATAATGACATGGCATTTACGAGTGCTGAGCTTCAATGGTTTATCAGCCTCAATGGTATCGCTAATGTAGAAACTGCATCATACCACTCTTCCTCAAACGGATTAGCCAAAAGGGTGGTTCAAACACTCAAGACAGGCATGAAAAACCTAACTGTTGATTCCTTGGCAACCAAGCCAGCACACTTTCTTTTTCATTACAGGACTACCCCTCACACAACAACAGGTGTCACACCTGTGCAGTTATTGTTGAATTGCTTTCTCAGGGTGAGATTGAGCTTAATAACGCCGAATTTAGAGGGGAAGGTGAAAAAGACTCAGAGAAGCCAGAAAACTAGACACAAATGGCATATTCGAGAGAGGAAATTTACCGTGGGAGAGCCGGTATGCATGAAAGATTGGGGGAAAGCCCAAAGTGGTTACCAGGTGAAATAAGTGCAGTGACTGGACCTCTATCTTACTATGTGGAGATGGAAGGCCAAATCATCCATAAACATGTGGACCATTTAAGGAAGAGAGAGACAAAACACTAAGATTTGATTCCACCAGTGATCGTCACCGGGCCTGTGTTCCCTGTTGAGGATACTCAACCCAGTACTGACATGTCTGATGTTCCTGTAAGTCAGGAAAGTCAGAGGCATTTTGAACAAGCTCACTCCAGAAAAGTTTGACAAGCTATGCCAAGCTATGCCTTGAGCTCCTCAATGAGGGTGTAGATTCTAAACTCATCCTAAAAGGGATCATTTTACTGATAGCAGACTGAGGATACAGAACTGCAAGTGCTCACTGAAGCACCTGATGTTCAGGCAACTCCAGAAAAGGAGGTTCCTGACAGAGAATCTGAAGTTGTGGAGCTGTGATGTTCCACATGTACCACAAAACTATCTGAAAGACTGAACTTGTAAATTCTTTACCCACTGTAAGTATTATGTTGTCTTGAAAAATTTGTACTTGTACATATAAAATGTATGGCTGAGTTAAAGGGGGAGATTGAAAACAGCGAGAGAGGACAGGTGATTGGGAGATTGAAAATAAAAGGAAGGGAAGCTGAATAGGAGCGGCCAGCGTGTGAGTGGCCCAGTGAAGGAGTGGAGCTTTGAGGCTTTGGCTCGAGAGGCTTAGGCGAGCAGAGGCTGAGGACGAGCTTGCTCCCAGTGGGGTAGGGCCGGGTAAAGTCCTTTAATTAAATGAGGAATAGGTAATGGAGGCAGCAGTTAGGGCAGTTGAGTGCTCCGAATACAGCATGTGGGAAGTCATGGACAGCACAATTGTCCCTGATGACTACACCCGCAAAAGATGCATTCAGCTACAGCTCCTGACAAACCAAGTTAGGGAACTGGAACTGGAGCTGGATGAACTTCGGATCATTTGGGAGGCAGAGGCAGTAATAGACAGGAGTTTCAAGGAGACAGTCACCCCTAAAAGTCAGGAGGCAGGTAGCTGGGTGACTGTCAGGAGAGGGAAGGGGAATAGACAGAAAGAGCAGAGCACCCCTGTGGCCGTTCCCATCAACAATAGGTATACCATTTTAGATACTGTTGGTGGGGATGACCTACCAGGGACAAGGTGTAGTGGTCACGTCTCTGGCACTGAGACTGGACCCTCAGCTCAGAAAGGAAGGAGGGAAAAGAGGACAGCAGTAGTGATAGGGGATTCGATAGTTAGGGGGACAGATAAGAGGTTCTGTGGGAGAGATTGAGAAGTGCGTATGGTCTGTTGCCTCCCTGGTGCCAGGGTCTGCGATATCTCAGATCGAGTTCTCAGTATTCTCAGGAGGGAGGGTGAGCAGCCAGATGTCGTGGTCTATGTAGGGACCAATGACATGGATAGGAAGGAGGAGGAGGTGCTGCAAAGAGAGTTTGAAAGTTGAAGGACAGGACCTCCAGGGTTGCGATCTCAGGAGTGCTACCCGTGCCACATGCTAGTGAGGCTAGAAATAGGAAGATAATGCAGCTAAATACGTGGCTAAGGAGATAATGTAGGAGGGAGTGCTTCATGTTTCTGGACAATTGGGCTCCGTTCCAGGGAAGGTGGGACCTGTTCCGATGGGACGGTTTGCACCTGAACTGGAGGGGGACTAGTATCCTTGGGGGTAGGTTTGCTAGTGCTGCTCCGGGGCATTTAAACTAGATTTGCAGGGGGAGGGGAACCAGAGTGTTAGAGCAGATAGTGAGGTGGAGGAGGATAAAGGTCAAGCGAGGAATGCACGTATAGACAGAAACCAAGGGTTTGTACATGATAGAAATATTCTCAGGTGCATCTATTTCAATGCAAGGAGTATTGTCAGAAAGGCAGATGAGCTTAGGGCATGGATTGGCACGTGGGATTACGACATTATTGCTATTAGTGAGATTTCGTTGCAGGAGGGGCAGGACTGGCAGCTGATTGTTCCGGGGTTCCGTTGTTTCAGACATGATAGAGGGGGAGGGATGAAAGGGGGAGGAGTGGCATTACTAGTCAGGGAAAATATCACAGCTGTGCGTAGACAGGACAGCCCGGAGGGCTCGTCTACAGAGGCCATATGGGTGGAGCTGAGGAACGGGAAAGGTGTGACCACACTAATAGGGTTGTATTATAGACTGCCCAATAGTCAGAGAGAATTGGAGGAGCAAATCTGTAGAGAGATACCAGACCGATGTGAGAAACAGAAAGTTGTGATAGTAGGAGATTTTAACTTTCCACGTATTGACTGGGACTTCCATACTACAAAAGGGCTGGATGGCTTGGAGTTTGTCAAATGTGTTCAGGAAAGTTTTCTAAATCAATATATAGAGGTACCAACGAGAGAGGATGCAATACTTGATCTCCTATTAGGGAACCAGACAGGTCAGGTGACAGAAGTATGTGTAAGCGAACATTTTGGGTCCAGTGACCACAATGTCATTAGTTTTAAGTTAATTATAGATAAGGATAGGTCTGGTCCTCGAGTTGAGATTCTAAATTGGAGAAAGGCCAATTTTGTGGAAATGAGAAAGGATCTAGGAAGAGTGGATTGGGATAAGTTGTTTTCTGGCAAGGATGTATTCAGTAAGTGGAAGGCATTCAAAGGCAAAATTTTGGGACTGCAAAGTTTGCATGTTCCTGTCAGGATTAAAGGCAAAGTTAACAGGCATAGGGAACCTTGATTTTCAAGGGATATTGGCAATCTGGTTAAGGAGAAGAGAGAGGTGCATAGCAGGTATAGGCAACAAGGAGCAAATGAGGTACTTGTAGAGTATAGAAAATGTAAGAAAATACTAAAGAAGGAAATCAGGAAGGCAAAAAGAAGACATGAGGTTGCTTTGACAGATAATGTGAAGGTAAACCCAAAGGGTTTCTACAAGTATATTAAGAGTAAAAGGATAGTAAGGGACACAATTGGTCCCCTTGAAGATCAGAGTGGTCGTCTATGTATGGAACCTCATGAGGTGTGGGGGATCTTAAACAGTTTTTTTGCATCAGTATTTACTCAGGAAACTGGCATAGGGTATAAGGAAGGAAGGGAAACAAGCAGTAATGTCATGGAACATATAGAGATTAAAGAGGAGGAGGTGCTTGCTGCCTTACAGCGAATAAAGGTAGATAAATCCCCCGGGCCTGACATGATATTCCCTTGGACCTTGAGGGAAACTAGTGTAGAAATCGCAGGGGCCTTGGCAGAAATATTTAAAATGTGAGGTGAGGAGATTGGAGGGTAGGTCATGTTTAACGAATGTTGTAGAGTTTTTCGAGGAGATTACCAAGAAAGTAGATGAAGGAAAGGCTGTGGATGTTGTCTACATGGACTTTAGTAAGGCCTTTGACAAGGTCCCACATGGGAGATTAGTTCAGAACGTTCAGACACTTCATGTATCCATGGAGAGGTTGTAATCTGGATTTGAAATTGCCTGTGTGGGAGAAGACTGAGAGTGGTAGTGGATGATTGCTTCTCAGACTGGAGGCCTATGATTAGTGGTGTGCCTCAGGGATCTGTGCTGGGACCATTGTTGTTTGTTGTCTATATCAATGATCTGAATGATAATATGGTAAATTGGATCAGCACGTTTGCTGATGACACTAAGATTGGAGGCGTTGTGGACAGCGAAGAAGGCTTTCAAAGCTTGCAGAGGGATCTGGACCAACTGGAAAAATGGGCCAGAAAATGGCAGATGGAATTTAATGCAGGAAAGTGTGAGGTGTTGTATTTTGGAAGGACAAACCAAGGTAGGACATACATAGTAAATGTAGGGCACTGAGGAGTGCGGAGGAACAAAGGGATCTGGGAGTTCAGATACATAATTCCCTGAAAGTGGCGTCACAGGTAGACAGGGTTGTAAAGAAAGTTTTTGGCATACTGGCCTTCTTAAATCAAAGTATTGAGTATAGGAGTTGGGATGTTATGGTGAAAGTTTTATAAGACATTGGTAAGGCCAACTTTGGTGCATTGTGTGCAATTCTGGTCACCTAACTACAGGAAGGATATCAGTAAGATTGAAAGTGTGCAGAGAAGATTTACTAGGATGTTGCCGAGTCTTCAGGAGTTGAATTACAGGGAAAGATTAAACAGGTTAGGACTTTATTCCTTGGAGCGTAGAAGAATGAGGGGAAATTTGATAGAAGTTTACAAAATTATGAGGAGTATAGACAGAGTAAATGCGAGTAGGCTCTTTCCACTTAGATTAGGAGAGATAAACATGAGAGGACATGGCTTTAGGGTGAAAGGGGAAAGGTTTAGGGGGAACATTAGGGGGAACTTCTTCACTCAGAGAGTGGTGGGAGTGCGGAATGAGCTGCCATCTGACGAGGTAAATGCGGGCTCACTCTTAAATTTTAAGAATAAATTGGATAGAAACATGGATGGGAGAGGTCTGGAGGGTTATGGACTGGGTGCAGGTCAATGGGACTAGTGGAGTAATATTTTGGCACAGACTAGAAGGACCGAATGGCCTGTTTTTCTGTGCTGTAGTGTTCTATGGTTCTATGGTTCTATGGAATGTAGTAATTATGGTTTTATTTAGTGCGCAGTGTACCTTTAAGAATAATACTTGTTAAGGAAGATCACATGATCTGTAGTATTCAATAGGATAGTAGTGTGGGCTACCTCAGCACTCAGTGCAGAGTTCGAGTTGGAGTCGTAAGCACACATGTAGTTGCTGCTGAGTATATTGTAAATAAACTTAAAGTTTCCAACGAAGAAGTGACTGCAGGTCAACTCTATCATTAATAGTACAATTCAGCCACCCTACAACAATAACTTTTCTATGGTTCTATGAAAAGATAAATGTGTCTGGAGGGTGATGATAACAGATGTGCATGACTAAAGGATGGACCTGGAATTGTACTGGACTGAAATTATGGTACCCAGTTATTCGTAACATCGTGTGTCAATGGATTTGTATAAAATTTCTTTGCCTACTATTTTAATGATGGCAGCAAACCAAATATTTTAGATTCATGAATGTAATATTTTCTAATGTTACACAACCATATATGTCAGTGACTCCTTCAGCCTTACTATTTATAAGCTAATTATTTTCCAACCACACACATTTTCTCTTGCCACATTTCATTTACTTTCTGTATTACCAGCTTCTCCAATCTTATGGCGTTTACTTCTGCTCAAAAGTAATGCAGATTTGAATTACTTTTAGTGCATGATACTTAACATCTATTTATATTGTGTATTCAGTCTCTGTTGCATTGTATCATGAATCACATATGTCCTCCTGACATTTTGCTTTGAATATGTTTCCCAGCTCCATTCATTACCATCTCTCCTATATGGTTGTGTAATATTAGAAAATACTACATTCATGAATCTGAATTTTTTTTAAATTTTCAAAGTCTTAAAAATTAAATCCATGACTAATGGAGCTTTTAATTTGCAGATGGGGTTACTGCACTCATGGCAATTTGCAGCTGGGAATTGAGTAAATAATTGAAGAGTAAATAAATTCAAATTGGCTCTGGGGAGAATATTAGTTGGGAATGAAGCTAATCTGATCTGTTCTCAACACTTGAAGCATTGTGGGTAAACATGACATCCATAAATAAAATAGATAACTGCAGTCAACTCGAATCACCCTGAATACATTCAGTCATGTGGGGAACAGCCTAGCTAGGAATGAATAGATCCGATAAATGCACCCTGAATAAAAGCAAATTGAATTTTAAGTACAGCACGTCAGCCACAAATTAATGATTTAATGTCCCCTAAATACCCTAAGTAAATTCAATGTAGCTTTGAGCAGAGCAAACCAGTTGTGAACTAATTAAATAACTGGGCAGTGAACAAAGAAAAATCATGCATTGGGGACAGCACAATAACCACAAATTAATCGATTAGAACTGTCATTTCCCACCTCCACAATGCCATATTCCTATTACCTTGGATTTCCTATCAGCAACATGACAGCAGATTCAAGAATGCAATATAATAAAAATATAAATGAATCTCAAGGATTGCTGGCCTTTACTTTTGACTTCTCCCCACAGAAGTAAAAAGTACAGCAATGTTCCCTCTGAGTTGCACAGGCGTGGATGTATAACATTCGGAAAGGGGTCGTGCAGGGAAAAAGGAGGAAGGTGGTTGGGATACAGGAGTGAAGTTAGTACTGAAATCCAGCCCCAAACTGGCAATCAAGCTACACTACAGGCAACATTTCACAAAAATGAATAGTACCGGAAAGTTTGCACCGAAACATGTGGGGGAATCTGATACTGCAACATCAGGAGGAAGGAAGGCTTGTCTGGAAGTATAAAAGGCAACGGTGTTTGGCTCTCATACTAGGAGTTGATCTTCCACAGCAGAAACAGTAACCTGGGCATAATGGAGAAAGTGAATGATGAATGCCAGGCTCACTGGTAAATGTGCAAGCCACCAGTGATCTCAACTTTACACTTCAGGTCTCTTCTGTAAGTGCTCACAGAAGGCATCACAGTACAGAGCTCCAGGCCATTGGGAAGTAAAATGATTCAGCATACACTATGCAACAGACAGCAGCATCAAAATAACAAAAGTTGTTGCTAAATGATGGCTTTCCTAATCGGCAGGGTATCATTGAATGTATGAATTTAGTTTTCCTATGGTATACCTTAAATGGAAAGGGCTATTATTTAGTCAGCATGCAAAATCTACCTCGACAGCATCCATACCGTGCTTTTATTCAGAGGAAATGTTATGTTGTGCAGTTCTTTGAAGTTAAAAGAAACATGGGGTGTCTGGTTCCTTGAAGCTATGCTTTACACTACCGGAGATCTGAGCCAGTGATTTGAAAGGGGCCTCACATTGTCTGCAAGATTTGTTAGTGTGTTGTCTCCCCCGGTTTATGGTGGATCTCATTGGATAGAGATTACACCGCAGTAACATACTGTTAATTTATACACTACCTATATTACCATGTTTATAAGAAAGTTACATCTACAGTGTAATTGGATTCTCTGAAACAGCGTTTTCCATTGCACAAAGCCTCAGCCATGTGTTCATGCATGTTCCACTGTTAGTTGAAAAGTGTAAGAGTTTCCATGACCAAACAATAAATTTCAGATGAGGAGACACTTTATTTGGAGGCATCAGGACAATTTATTAAGCAACGAAAGTTATACTTAACAATCAAAGACGGTCGATTTCCTAGAGTTTGAATGGTTCTTTCTTCCCCTTAACTCTAGTGACTCTAACCTTGTGACTTCTTCCTCTTTCTCTCCCGATATCTTCAAATCTGCACATTATGTTTATTTTCACTGTCCATATTTATCCTCCGCAGCCAGGACTCATGCTGTGGTCTAATATTGCTGTTGTGCTTTGATTTTACGAAAGACTATGTTCTAGTATTGCTGTCACACTTTTGATCTTACTACTCCATTTGTCAGTAGTCACAGACCCATGAACAGGATATCCTCAAAACAGAAACAGTTCATCATTATCTTTTTCAAGTATAACCACTTGTCAGATTTAAGGAGCCTAAACTTCCACCGAATGGCAATCAGAGTTGAATTGACATTGCACTCTTACTTTCTTGCCTGGAAATCTTCTCGATCCTGTTTTGTCTGACCTTCCGACTCAGGCCAGGTGAAGACTAGTGCTCTGCGCTAGTTTTCCTCTGGGATTTTAAATAACTCAGCCTTTACTAACTGCTGTGTCATAGCACCGTTGACCAGAAACTGAACTGGGCTAGCCATATAAATACCGTGGCTACAACAGCAGGTCAGAGGCTGGAAACCCTGTGGCGAGTAGCTCACATCCTGACGAGACTTCAGTGCAGAGCATTACTGAGACCTTTAGTCAAATGCTGCAGAATTGGATGGAAGGAGGCTGCACCTCTCTTTTTTTATGGCACTGACTGACGTAAATCAGGTAAGTTTAAAGATCATTTTTATGCATTTACGGCATTGCTGGTTAGGCATCCCTAATTCCCCTTGAGAAGGTGGTGATGAGCTGCCTTCTTGAACAGCTGCAGTCCCTGTGGTGTAGGTATACCCACAGTGCTGTTTGGGAAGGAGTTCCAGGATTTTGACCCAGCATGAGTGAAGGAACGTTGATATATTTCCAAGTCAGGATGGTGAGTGTGGTGTTCCCATGAATCTGCTGGTCTTGTCCTTTTAGAAGGTAGCAGTTGTGAGTATAGAAGTTGCTGCCTAAGGGACTTGCTGCTTTTCTGTAGTTCATCTTGTAGATGGTACACACTCTGACTGGTTGTCAGAGGGAATGAAGGGGTGCCAATCAAGAGGGCTGCTTTGTCCTGGATGGTGTCAAGCTTCTTGAGTATTGTGGGAGCTGCACCCATCCAAGCAAGTGGAGATTATTCCATCACACTCCTGACTTGTGCCTTGTAGATGGTGGACAGGCTTTGGGGAGTCAGGAGGTGAGTTACTTGTCGCAGGATTCCTAGCCTCTGACCTGCTGTTGTAGCCACAGTAATTTAATGGCTAGTCCAATTCAGTTTCTGGTCAATGGTACTATGACACAGCAGTTGGTAAAGCTGAGTTAATTAAAATCCCAGAGGGAAAGTTTAAACAACTGTTATAATCTATATTTTCAATTGGTATCTTTGAGATGCAGCTCTGAATTCAGAAATGAATCCACCAAGCCTCCAGAGGTTTTTTTATGTAAGTTAAATTAAACATTTATTAATTTAACAAGGAATTAAACACATACGCATATCTACAAACTACTACCATAATACCTTTTAAACAAACCCCCAAATTAATCAATCCTAGTAAATCTTCACCAAGGCAACAACAACCTATAGACTTAAACAGACACCAGGCAAAGAACATTTTACCTTATGAATTCAAAATGAGGTTCTTTTCAATTTGTTTCCTTTGCAGACTGTTCCAGGGTTTATAGGCTGCTTAGATATGATATGCCTCTGACCTACACACAAAACTCTTTTTTGTATATACCTAGCCTTCCCCCTGAATGCAAATTCTCATTGTATCACCAGGCCCTTTGAACTCCACCTCTTCGAACAAGAAAAACCCCTTTCATGGTACCAATTTTATTAGTTATATAAACATATTGCTTGGCGTCTCCTAGCTAGGTGCAAGGTTTCGCCCCCCCAGTCTTTGAATGGTTTATTTAGCAAAATACGAATGTACTCTGTACCTTACTGTTTAACATCTCAAAACTACTATTCATCAAAGCACCCAAACTAGCTAGCTTTAATCCAATTAACACACACACACTCACACCCACAGACACAGACCCTACTACAAGTCTAATTTAAAACAATTTCCAATAACATTATACACATTAATATCTTCATGACAATGGTAACCCCCAGGATGTTGATAATGCAGGATTCAGCAATGGTAATGCCATTGAATTTCAAGGGGCAATTGTTAGATTCTCTCTTGTTGGAGATGGTCATTGCCTGGCACTTGTATGGCATGAATGTTACTTGCCACTTGTCAGTCCAAACCAGATATTGTCCAGGTCTTGCTGCAGTTGGACATGGACTGCTTCAATATCTGAGGTGTTGTGAATGGTGCTGAACATTGAGCAATCATCAGCAAATGTCCCTTAAGATGGCAGGAAGGTCATTGATGAAGCCGATGAAGATGGTTGGGCCTAGTACTCTATCCTTAGGAGCTTCTGCAATGACTTTCAAGCCAGGAAAAGGTAAGTTTGTTAGATAAGTAGTTAGAATTTGAGCGGTCAGGGTCGGGAGGTGCCAACAGTTAGGGAGGTCGACAGTCGGGAGGAAGCTGGACAGCTGTGGGGGGGTGGAGGGGATCAGACATTTGGGGTACGGGTGTTGGACAGTCAATGGGGATGGCTTGGGCAGTTGGCGGGTTGGGGGCGAAGGTTCTGGTCAGGTTGGACTTGGGGGGAGGGATCCTGTGCAAGTGTTTAGTCAGGGGCTGGGGGGAGTGCCCTAGAGACCTGGGGGTTAGGAAGAGACCCATGAGGTATTGGGAGGAGGGAGTCCAGGTGGGGGGAGGGAGTCCCATGAGTGTGGTTTTTTCAACAGGAGATGCAATCCCCTCGGGTTTTGGGTGTTGGGGGAGTCCCCTAGGGCCAGACCTGTTGGGGGCAGGGGATAGTCAAGGGTGGGAGGAGTCCCCTGGGGGTCATCGGGGGCGGGTGGGGTCCTGTAGGAGGTCAATGTGGGTCTGTACAATAGTTACCCAGAAGCTCAAAGTGTTTTTAATTCTTCTAACTTTCTCTGGATAACTACTGATGTAACACCGTCAGAACCATCCGAAGTTTGCGATTTAAATTACAGTTTTGGGTGGTTCCCAGTGCAGTCCAATTGTCCTTTGGAAGTTTGTACTTCCTGGGCAATTGTCATGCTATTCTTACTTGGTAACTTCCAGGAAGGCGGGGAAGGGGTGCAGGGTTGCTGTTCCCCAGGTATCTTTGGGATACCCCCTAGCTACATTGCCCTGGAGCTCTGACCAATAAATTGCACCCATTTGGTTATAGCCCCTGAGTTCATTGATCTATATATTTCAAAGCATATCCTTTGTGAACCTATTTCCTATTTCCCTTTTGCTATCATCAAAACATTATCATCATCATCACATTAAAGTGACTTCAAATTGACTCAAGTCACACAGGCCAGATGTCGTTCACATACATTTAGAATTAATGAACCTTTTATCTAGTAGAAGCTCATATGAAATACAAAATACACAAAAAGGAACGCATGACATGCACACAGTATAAAAAAAAGGTGTAAAAAAGATACAAAATGGATAAAAAGGTTCACATTTCCCGCAAGAGCCTCAAACCAGCAAGCTACAACACTGAGAGTGCACTTGTGACTACATATTTGAGAATGTTTTCTTGATAACAACAGTCTGGGCACTCACAAAATGTATAAGGAATCAATAAAAAAAATGCTTCACATTCTCTCAGGAATGTTCATTGAATTAAGACAGTTGTTTCATTGGCAATGAGCACCCCTCTCCACTTCAATAGGCTGGCCCATCATTCTCCCACAGCAGCAGAGTCTGAGTCACATTGAAGACAATAAACAAAAAGAACATTCTAACACAAAACATATGCAAGCCGGCTTCTCTAATTCTAAACATATGTAATGCACATGTAACAGAATATAATGTAATGATTGTTTCTTGGTGGAGTTTCAAAAAGTAAGTGAATAAGGGCTTAAAATGGATTAACTGACAGCGGTATTATAACACAAATATAAAGTTGAATTAATCTATACAAAAATTTCAGAACATTCCTGTGAAATGTGTTTACAGAAAAGATTATATATAAATTGATCCTCTTTCAATGCAAAGATGACAATTAGTAACATTGATGCTTTATGATTAGTTAACATGAGTTAATTCTGTAAGAGTGCTCCTCTTCCATAAGAGGAAATTAGGAAATAATTTTCCAAAGGCAAAACTACAATTTGTGGCCATTCTGACAGTAAAACGTGGAAAGTAGTATACACTATCTACATACTGTTTCTCTTGTACTTCACAGAAAGTAATTTGTAAGAATGTGTTTTAAGTAGGTCAGTTAGGACTGAGATGAGGAGGAATTTCTTCATGCAGTGGATGATAAATCTTAGGAATTCTCTGCCCCAGAGGGCTGTGGAGGCTCAGTCATTGAATATGTTCAAGACAGAGATCGATGGATTTCTAGATATTAAAAACATCAAGGGATATGGGGATAGTGTGGGAAAATGGCATTGAGATAGAGGATCAGCCATAATCTAGTTGAATGGCAGAGCAAGCTCAAGGGGCCAAATGGTCTACTCCTGCTATTATTTCCTATGTTCCTTCAATTTGTTAAAATTTGCTGTGGAAGTGAGCCAACAATTCTCAGAACGTTACCTTGCACTCTCGCATGGCTCAGGGGGATTGAATACAAGAGCAGTTGCCGTGCAGCTAAAGTATAAAATCAGGCAAAAACCCCTCATTGAGTTGGCACAGTGGGAGTGAGACCATTAACAGAAGTCCCACTGAAAGTGATTCAGTCCTAATCAGATCATATCCATTCAGACTTCAGTCAATCTAGTCTGACTAACTAGGGGGTAACTATGTTTTAAATCACTCTGTATTGTTTTCAAGTTTGCACTTATGGCAATAAAGCTGTTGAATTTGTGGTGAAATTGTGTCAGTTGTAATTCTCAACCCCTTGGACATTGCAAAGTTATTAATAGGAAAATGAGGAAGAAAAAACATATTTAATTGGCTTTTAATTACTTTTTGGCCTTATTCTGACAGCAGAACATGCACAAAATTATAGAGGATGCTTTATGGAAAACAGTGAAATGCTGATTATATTCCTGCAAGCAGAACAATACATAGCCTATCTGGTGGCTCAGGAGGGATCCAGTGACTAGGTGAATCAGTGTTATGTTAACTGAGATGATTTCAGCTGAATTAGTGTTAGTTGTTTACAAATGGCTCCAGTGGTATAGGTTAGACCAGAGAAAATTAGTCAGGGTTTCCATTATTGCCAACCAAAAGGAGAAGTGCAAACATGTGGAATTACCTGTGATGCCCCTTGAAGTCAAGAAGCCTACCAACACTTATTATTGGAACTTACAAATGACTAACAGTTACTCATGTGAGATACCGGGTCATGACCAGAACTCATGAAACTTTAACACTGTCAGTGATTTCAGGGGAAGTGAGGAGGGAAAATAATCATAAGATAAACAAATAAGATCCCCTTATTGCAAATTCTGAAGTCCATTATAAAATCATTTTCCTAAGTATTTAGTACTGCACTTTATAATTCACTATAAATAAATTAATACCTATTGTTATGGACAGGGATGTGAGAGAAATAGAATCTCCTGATCCCTTTCCTTACTGTCTATAATCAGTATGTTTTTTGAAAAGGAAGATGTATGTGTTTCTTAACCCCTGAGTGTATGATCAATTTGAATAACCAGCAGCAAACTTTCATGGGTTTCAATAAAGAGGGTTATTTATTCACACATTCACCCAAAAATCTAATACTACATCATTCACCACTCACGCACACACATATAAGCAAGGAAAACACAGTTAAGAGGAGAGTATAATTTTACAAGTTACAAACAAAGGAATAGTCCATAAGTCACATGAATTGGTTCATTTCAATGCAGGCCTAGTGGAAAAGGGGTTATTTTCCACTCTTCAAATGTATCTAGGTCAATTCAGTAACCAAAGTCATGTATCAAAGTTGTTGCACGACTCCATCAAAGAAGTGGATTTTCACCAGGTCATAAAGTTAGTTGCTTGTCATTCTATTATTAAGAGGTTAGTTTTCTGTACTGGTGGACTTGAAAAGGAACAGACGTGGAGACGTTATGATGTTGCATTCTCCAGTTTTAATGCATAAATGTTGTTGCTTTTGCTGTTGGAGCCTTGGTGCTTGGAGTAAGTAAGATTGGTTTTCTGAAGACATTTTCATTCAGGTGACCACATGATCAATGCTTGTACTGTTCACTCATAATAATTTGAAGTTTGATCCCATTGTGACACACTTGGGGATGGATAGTGAACATTCACGTCCACTTATGATTTAACTGGTTTCTCTTTGTTACATATTTAGCTTGGAGACAGTGCGTCTGGGAGTCCATTGATTTGGTGTTTTGGGTAAGTTCATAAACAATAGGATGCGTGAATTCCACAAATGGTTTTTGCCTTGGTACGTCCATTCAAGGGAGGCACTCCACACACGGTCATTCAATTAGGAACCTTATGGAGAATTGAAACACTTCTGGGTCTGTGCAGAAATTATAAAAGTCACCAGACTCTCAGCTGCCCTCGTTGTAGCTTTTTAATGTCCATTTTTAAAAGAAAAGCCAGTTCCAGAAAATCTGATACTGAATACAGTCCAGATTTAAAGTTATGGATAGGATAGGCCTTTACTGGACATGACATTATTCAATTTTCATTATTTATGGAGATGCGAAGGTAAGGCACTGGACTAGCAAACTAAATGTTGGACAATTCAAATCCCACTGGATAAAGTGGCCATAAAAGTTGTCAGATTGTAGTAATCTTGTGTTATGTGATGGTTTAGTCCTTTAAATAATACAATTCTTTGGATTATGCAAACACTAAATCATACCCCTTGAAAAGAACATGACAAATTAAATACAAGCAAAGAAGCTCATCTGGTTTATCCTAGTTCATTGATCCAGTGTCCCCACTACAACATCAATTGTTTCCTAAGTTATTCCATGGTTTTTGTCTGGACTATTCTGTCTACGTAATGCTGAAGAAATTCCTGGTATCAGTCCCAAGTTTTCCTTTAACTAATTGGAACTTGTGTCAGTTTTCCCTACTCTGACAATTTAATTTAAAATAATTTTCTGGCTTAAATATTTCCCATACTTTTCATTATCTTGTATATCTCTAAGATCATCAAGCATATGACCTTCCAAAACTAAGGATGTAATTTTACGTAAGCTGGATTTTATGGTCCCGCCAAAGTCAATGGAGTTAAGAATGGTTCGCCACATTTTACAGCCCCATCCCTGCCATGACGGGCCTGTAAAATTCTGGCCCAAGTTTCTTCAGTCTTTTTCCACAACTCAGATCTCAACCACTAAGGATGAGCTACATGGTTCTTCTCTCCAATTCATCGAATATTTGTGTAAGATTTTGGGTTCAGGAGCCACAGATGCCTAAGATAGGCAGCTGAGTGTTCAAAAGTAATTTTAAGGTTGTTTATTGAATCTATTATGAAGCAACAGTTTAGATATGATGCATTAGCTAAATGGACAGGAAATGTATTCAACCTGTGACAGTTGAAAGCGGCTCACTTATCCCAGAGGATGAACAGACAGTTGGCACAGAGTGTGTTGATCTCGGTAACATGTGATGGAAGCATTCTGCTCTTTCACCGAAGTTTTAGGGGACTCTTCCCCCCGGTCTTCCTCCATCTTCCCTAGTTCACCTTCCATCTGAAGAAGGTGGCTGTCTGATGAGAATAGCCATCTGACGTGGACTGCCACCTGTCTCTGAGCACTCATGGTTACAAAGAACAAAGAACAAAGAAAAGTACAGCACAGGAACAGGCCCTTCGGCCCTCCAAGCCTGCGCCGATCATATTGCCCATCAACTAAAACATTTTGCAATTCTGGGGTCCATATCCCTCTATTCCCATCCTATTCATGTATTTGTCAAGCTGCCTCTTAAACACCACTATCATACCTGCTTCCACCACCTCCTCTGGCAGCAAATTCCAGACACTCACTACTCTCTGTGTAAAAAGCTTGCCCCGCACTTCTCCTCTATAGTTTTCTCCTCTCACCTTAAATCTATGTCCCCTAGTAATTGACTCTTCTACCCTGGGAAAAAGCTTCTGACTATCTACTTTGACCATGCCACACATAATTTTGTAAACTTCTATCAAGTCGCCCCTCAATCTCCGTCGCTGTAGTGAGAACAATCCAAGTTACTCCAACCTCTCCTCATAGCTAATAACCTCCAGACCAGACAGCATGCTGGTAAACCTCCTCTGCACCCTCTCCAATGCCTCCATATCCTTCTGGTAATGTGGTGACCAGAATTGCATGCAATATTCCAAGTGTGGCCTAACCAAGTTTCTATACAGCTGCAGCATGACTTCCCAGCTTTTATACTCAATACCCCTGCCAATGATGGCAAGCAAGCCATATGCCTTCCTGACTACCTTATCCACCTTTGTTGCCACTTTCAGTGACCTGTGGACCTGTACACCCAGATCCCTCTGCCTGTTGATGCACTTAAGGGTTCTGCCATTTACTGTATAATTCTTGCCTGTATTAGACCTTCCAAAATGCATTACCTCGCATTTGTCAGGATTACACTCCATCTGCCATTTCTCCGCCCAAGTCTCCAACTTTACTTTACAGCATACTTTATTTTTGGGGGCTGATTACCCAATGTTAATCATTTGTTTGAATCTTTCCAGCCAATGAACGCAAGACAGATAACCAAGATGTCAGGATGGTCACCACCACCATCACTTAGCTCAAGGTTATCTTTGAGTTTACCTCATGATGAGGGTCATTTGCTAGCCCTTACCAATCATTTGTATAGATAAAAATGCACACAAAGCGCCAGAAAACTTCTTGCTAACAGTTCTGGATTGTGTACTTCTTGTTTTGTCTCAGCCCCTGGCTGCTAAGAATATTTTTTCTGAAGAGAGACAGAAATAGAACACATACAACCTTCTGCTAAGTGTTTACAATACAATGCCTACTAATTCTATAATATTCTTAAAGACACCATTCCTTACACTTGAATGGCTCCCTTATGTCTCAACTGAACCAAGACATATTCCTCAAGTTGTTGGCTTTTGAGCTTTCTGTTTTGGCTAAGGTGTTCAAAATTCTATTAAGTTTGTTGAGTACTGCTTTTCAGTCAGATTCCTGTCCTTGCTAAGCACTGAAATGGCCCTAACCAACATCAAAAAGGACACCCTCTTTGGTAACCATGATTATGTATTATCCATCCTCATCTTCCTCAACATTATTTCAGCTTTCAACATTGCTGACCGCACCTTTCTGATCAAACCTGTCTCCCTTGCTGTCCAGTTCCATGGGATTGTTCTTGCCTTTTCTTGCACTAGGCACTCTTGCCTATTCAATTATAACCAGAGCACTTTCTGAAGTGACTTTTCTTCTTACCCTGAAACCTTTACCTCTGAAATACTCCAGGGCAGGATTTTTAGGTCAGTATGCAGGCATGATTGGCAGGCCCAGGAGCAGCCGGGGAGCAGACTGTTGCCTGTGATTGACCCCTGACTGCGATTTCACGCTGGCTGGCCAATTAATGGGGTGGAAGCGGGAGGAGAACGAGCGCTGAAGGCAGCGTGGGTGAGCGCTCACAGAAAGCCCCCTGAAGGCAGAGAGCTGCCTCAGGGAGCTGAAGACTTCAAAAATTTTAAATAAAGAATGTAAAATCAAAACAAAAATGTTCCAAACATCACAGTCACCTGAACATACATTATAAAAATTCTGGCCATAGATTTTTATTTTTAAAAATTTAACAATGGAAACCTCATTCCGCCCTTGGATGAGGTTTCCTGAAAAATCTAAAGGCCACCTGGCCAATTTGTCTGGTCGCCAACATTAACATAGGATGGGCAACAAAAAAGCACTGTTAATGGACTTAATTGACCTCTTGATTGTTGGAGGGGGAACTTCCAAGTTTAGTCCGTGCCCAACGTCATCATGCACTATTTTACACTTGAGCGGGTAGGATGCGCATCCATACGCAGAGCAAAAAATTCTGCCCCAAGTATCTAAAATTGACCTTTCATTTTTCCTCATCTAAAATCTCCCCTTTGCAGCATCATCCATAAATATGGAATCAGCTTCCACACGCATATATTGATGATACCCAGCTCTACCTCTTCATCACCTCTTGCAAAGCATTGCCTTTGTGTTGTTGGACTGCTTGTCCAAAACCTAACCTTAGATGCACTGCAATTTTCTCCAGTTAAAGCATATTGAAGATCAAAACCATCAGCTTCAGCCTGGACCACAAACTTTGTACACCTGCCACTGATTCCATCCCACTTCCAAAGTTTCCTCTAAAGCTGAACCAGACAGTACTCAAAACAAAAACAGAATTACCTGGAAAAACTCAGCAGGTCTGGCAGCATCGGCGGAGAAGAAAAGAGTTGACGTTTCGAGTCCTCATGACCCTTCGACAGAACTGTCGAAGGGTCATGAGGACTCGAAACGTCAACTCTTTTCTTCTCCGCCGATGCTGCCAGACCTGCTGAGTTTTTCCAGGTAATTCTGTTTTTGTTTTGGATTTCCAGCATCCGCAGTTTTTTTGTTTTTTTCAGACAGTACTCAATGTCAGTACCTATTTAACCCTGGGATAAGCTTCTGATCCCGCATACTCTCTATCACAAAAAAAGTTTACTTCTAACTCCATAAGATCATGAAGCTCTGCCTCTCACAGTTCTTTTGCCACTGAAAGAAACCCTTAGCTTATACCTATGTCACCCGGGACTGGGCTATTCCTATGCCATCTAGTTTGGTCTCCATTCTCCACCCTTCTTTCCTCATTTAAATGGCTCTTCACATATCCAAGTATTTATTTTACCAGCACATAATCTCCCTTCCTGTTAAGATGCTACCCACCTTTGCATAATAACTCCCATCTAAACTTCTTTTACAGTACTCCAGATATTTTCTTTCCTGCATGATTGGTTCCCATGTGGAGCCCAATAACTTACAACCTTTCCTTCCATTATCTTTTACAATCTTTCCAAAATGTCACTCACCCTATCAGCTAGAAAACAACAAAAGCTTCTAGAACCTTTGGCCTGGGCTGCAAATGAAAGAAAGAAATATTTGTACATAGTGCCTTTCATGACTTCAGGATCCCCTAAAGTGCTTTACAGTCAATAACTGTACTTCTGTAACATACCATTAGAATATAAGACATATGTCAGCCAAAAAATGTACACAGCAAGCATCACAAACAAGAATTTGATAATGACCAGATAATCTGTTTTAGGATTGTTTGCTGAGGGATAAATCTTGGTCAGGACACAGGGATAATTCTTCGAACGAGATTTCTGATATCCGCCTGAGATGACAGATGGGGCCTTGGCTTAACATCGCAACTGAAAGATAGCACCTCCAACAACACAGCACTCCTTCAGTGCTAAACTAGAGTATCAATGTGGTTCTTGTACTCTAGTTTTTGGAGTGGGACTTGAACTCATGATGTCCTGACTCAAGAGGCAAGAATGCTATCACTAAGCTAGAACTAAACACCATTCCACTTATCAATACCCTAAGCTCTGAAATTCCTTCCCTGAGCCTCTCCACCTCTTTTTCCTCCTTGAAGACACTCCTTAAAACATAACACTTCTCTTGTCACTTGTTCTAATAACTCCTTACGCGGCCCAATGCTAAAGTTTGTCTGATTATTGTTCTGAGATGTCTTCTGTCTTGGACTCTAGTTATGGGACTTGGTTCTTAGACAGACTGTAGACATACCCTAGATTCTGCTTAACACTTGTTTATTAGTATTACTTCTATACAGGTTACAGAGTAAGCACATAGCTCGTGTTGCAATATGCCTTTAAGGGATATCAACATGACCTCACAAGAAGGGAAATGTGTCATGTGATCCAGACTTAGTTTCACTTTTGTTTTGAGCAGTGATAGAAGCAGATACTCAGATATTAGATAATACCACCACCTTCAGCACTTCTTTGTTCCTTTGTCTGTGACATCTTTTGATTATCTGCTCCTATCACTGCTTGTTTGTCCTTACAACCACCCCCTCCCCAATTCTCTCCCCCGCCCCGCCCCCACTTTAAACAAGCTTATATTTCACCCCTTTCCTAATATTCAATTAGTTCTGTTGAAGGGTCATGAGGACTCAAAACGTCAACTCTTTTCTTCTCTACCGATGCTGCCAGACCTGCTGAGTTTTTCCAGGTAATTCTGTTTTTGTTCTGTAATGTCTTCAAACTTTATACACATGTATAACTGTTCTCATGTGCCTTGTCTTAATAAATGAGCCCACAACATGTTTACCCAATCCTCTATGAGTGATTCGTGTCTTGTGCCTTGTACAGTAAATAAGCCCAAGGTATTATACCATAACAATGACACAACAGCTCCTAGGCAAGGTGTTCCTACCTCTCTCTCTCGATGTTAGTAGTACATCATCATCTACATCATACATTAGCATATCCCATCTGTTAAGCTTTTATACTACACCTTCCCCCTAGTATGCTACCCCACTTTTTGACAATGACATGAAATTATGTCTTTAACTATTCACATTACATTTCTGAAACTACCTTTTTACAACTGCAGACTTTAGCATTGGAGGCATTGATGATTGAGATTGGGTGGCGTCAGTCAAAAGGTGTCCAATGAAGGGAGGGAGGGAGGTGGCAGCCCTGTGAAGTTTGGAAGGGGACAAAGGGAGGAAGCTGGACTATAGAAGGAATATCAATCTGAAAGGCATTGTGATGATTGTGGTGTGATCAAGGGTTATATAGAGAAGGTCAATGTTGAAGTCCTGAGAGTTGAGGGTTACCGAGGGAAGTTCAAGGATAATAGATGGATGGTTGAGATGATAGATGGCATGCCCATCATATGGAATGTTTTCCTTTATTGGACGAGGTATAGAATACAAAAGCAGGGATGTAATGATGGAACCAAATAAAACGCTGGTTAGGCCACAGCTGGAATTTTGTGTACAGTTCTGGTTGTCACATTATAAGAAGGACATAATAGCTCTGGAGAGAGTACAGAGAAGATTTACAAGAATGTTGCCACAGCTTGAAAATTGCAGCTATGAGGAGAGATTGGATAGGCTAGGGTTGTTTTCCTTAGAACAGAGGAGGCTGAGGGTTGATCTGATTGAAGTTTACAAAATTAGGGGCCTAGATAGAGTAGGCAGGGATGACCTGTTTCCCCTAGCAGAGAGGTCAACTACCAGGGGTCACAGATTTAAGTGTTCGGTAGAAGGATTAGAGGGTCGTGATGAAAGACCTTACCTAGAGTTTGGAAATCGCTGCCTGATTTGGTGGTGGAGACAGAAATGCTCAACTCATTTAAAGGGTACTTGTTTTTGCACCTAAAGTCCTGTAACCTGCAAGGCTATGAACCAGGTGTTGGAAGATGGGGTTAGATTGGGCAGCTAGTTTTTATTTTTTATATTTTGGCTGCGCATACACAATGGGCTGATTGGCCTTTTTCTGTGTCGTAAATTTGTTATGGTTCTTTGTTTTACGGTGGAGGGTAATGGGGGGGAAGATCCATTGTGCTGGGGGGAAGCTCCAGGGTCCATGATGCTGGTCAAGTGTGCTTAAGCATGGGTTAAAGGTTAAGGCAGGGCAAAGGTGATGGAGTGAGGGTCAAGGGTGACGCAGGGAAGCCCAAAGGTGATTGAAGAAGGGTTTAGGGTGGTGGCTTCCAGTTCCAGGGTCACTGTGCGGATGGGCCAACAAGATGACTTCTCTGCAGCGATCCTCGAGGATGGAATTGACCATGGTGGGGTGCTTGCAGACTAGGGTGTTGCTAATGCTGATGCTAAATGTAGGGCTCCCCATTGGTCAAAAATGCTCAGGACAGGAGGTGGGGGGTGGTTCCTCAGAGACTGTGCTTACCAGATCTTTGCCTGACTTTTGTTCACAGTTCACCTCAGGCAGACAAGATGGGTCAAGAGCACTCAGTGCAAGCTCTGGTGCAGCTAGGTGCTGAGGAACTGGCGGAGGGGTGGCCCAGGGCTTGTCACAGCAATGGCCAGAGCACAAACAAAGGTGCACCATCAGAGGGTCAGGCAGCTCAGGATGCTGGCAACCAGGGGTCAGTACATTGTCGAGTATTGGCAAACAATCAAATATACAGCAGGCAGTGCAACTATCTGCAAATGTCAGAGAAGCAATGTCAGAGGCAGCTGAGGATATCACAGGTTTCTGTCACTCACTTATGTCAGCTCCTTGAGGAAGGCCTATGCCCTTGTGGATTGGGAGGCAATCCAATGCCATTAGTTTCAAAAACGAGCGCAGCATTGAATTCCTACACCTGCACGTCTTCTGGGGCTCCACAGGTGTCATGTGTGGCATCTCACAGCCTGTCACTCATAGGTGCATCAGGGAGGTCACCAATGCCCTATTCGCAGGAGCCAATGAATTTGTGTGATTCACCACAGTCCCTGAGAGTCAGACAGCCAGGGCTGTGTGTTTTGCTGCCATCACTGCAATTCCATAATTAATGGACAATTGTACATGTGGCGCAGAGAGCTCTCTGGGAGCAGACAGTAGCATTCAAAAACCGAAAGGACTTTCACTCTCTCAAAGTTTGTAACCAGTTTGTAATCACTACAAACAAATCCTTCACGATGGTGCTCACTTCCCAGGGAAATCTCATGATCCCTACATCCTCACTGACACTCACGTGCCACAACTGTTTGCTCCTCCTCAGCAACTGCAGGGGTGGCTCCTAGGTAATATCCTCAGAAGGCCTGGCTCGTGACACATATGCAGAACCCAGAAAGCCCAGCACAGGAGAGGTACATTATCCCATATTCCTCAGCAAGAGCAGCAATAGAACAGACCATCAGACTGCTGAAGATAAGGTTCTTGGACCTTCTTGGACCACTTGGGTGGAGCATTGCAGTAAACCCTACTCAGAGTCTCCAGGATCATTCTGGTCTGCTGCACCCTAAATAATCTTGCACAGCAAAGGGGGTGAGAAATTTGCTGACGGGGAAATGGATGCCTCCTCAGACGTGGAAGAAGGGGAAAAAGCTGATGTTTGTGAGGGACTGGATGGTGTGGCTGCAGCTGCAGATACCAGGAAGATAGACTGATAAGAACATAAGAACTAGAAGCAGGAGTAGGCAATTCAGCCCCTCGAGCCTGCCCCGCCATTCAATACGATCATGGCTGATCTCATTTCAGCCTCAACTCCAATTTCCCGCCCTCTCTCCATAACCTTTCAACCTTTTACTAATTAAAAATCTGTCTATCTCCTCCTTAAATTTATTTAGCGTCCCGGCATCCACCGCACCCTGAGGTAGTGAATTCCACAGATTCACGACCCTTTGAGAAAAGTAATTCCTCCTCATCTCTACCACCACTTAACCTAAAGCTATCACCTCTTATTTTAGAATGCCCCACAAGGGAAAACATCTGCTCCACGTCTACTTTGTCTATCCCCTTTTGCATCTTATATACCTCAATTAGATCTCCTCTCATCCTTCTAAACTCCAGCGAGTATAGGCCTAAACTGCTCAAACTCTCCTCATAAGTCAAGCCCCGCATCTCTGGAATCAAGCTAGTGAATCTCCTCTGAACATCCTCTAATGCAACTACATCCTTTCTCAAGTAAGGGGACCAAAACTGTGCACAGTACTCCAAATGCGGTCTCACCAATGCCTTGTACAGTAGCAACAAATCTTCCCTATTTTTATACTCTATCCCTTTAGCAATAAATGCAAAAATTCCATTTGCCTTCCTTATTACCTGCTGTACTTGCATACTAGCTTTCAGCAATTCATGCATGTGGACACCCAGATCCCTCTGCACTGAAGCATTCTGAAGTTTCTCTCCATTTAAATAATAAGATGCCTTTTATTCTTCCGACCAAAATGGATAACCTCACACTTATCCACATTAAACTTCATCTGCCAAATTTTGGCCCATTCATCTAACCTGTCCATATCCATTTGTAAATTTCTTATTTCTTCATTGCAACTTACTTTCCCACCTATTTTAGTGTCATCTGCAAATTTAGCGATAGTACCTTCTATCCCTGAATCCAAGTCATTAATATAGATTGTAAATAGTTTGGGGCCCAAGGATCGAACCCTGTGGCCTCCCACTAGTTACAGCTTGCCATCCAGAAAAATACCCAATTATCCCGACCAACTGCTTTCTGTTGGTTAGCCAATACTCTATCCAAGCTAATATATTACCCCTAACTCCGTGTGATCTTATCTGGTGTATTAATCTTTTGTGCGGCACCTTATCAAAGGCCTTCTGGAAGTCCAGATTTACTACATTTACAGGATCCCCATTATCCACTTTGCTTGTCACATTGTCAAAGAACTCTAGCAAATTAGCCAAACATGATTTACTCTTCATAAAACCATGCTGACTCTGAAGGATTGCGTTTTGATTTTCCAAATGCCCCATTACTACTTCCTTAATAATAGATTCCAACAATTTCCCAACTACAGTTGTTAAACTAACTGGTCTATAGTTTCCTTCTTTCTGCCTCCCCGTTTTTTTGAATAAGGGCATTATATTAGCATTTTTCCAATCCACTGGAACCTTTCCAGAATCCAAGGAATTTTGGAATATTATAGCCAATGCATCCACTGTGTCAGACACGCCCTTGACACCTTCATTACAACCAGATTCCAGCCAGAATGAGGCCCCTGCAAGATCTCTTTGATCTGCTCCTTATCAGAAATTTGGTGCAAGTGCCAGCAGAACCGGGACACTCATTCCAGGCCATTCCACATTCCCACGACCTCTGGCACCAAGAAAGAAAAATGCTGCAGGCCCCTGCCATGAGGAAGCCCACATGCATGTTATCGTGGAAGCCATGTGTACTTGTGATTTGGAAGGAACTCACACATGTCCCAGTGATACATGCTCCAAATACTGGCAATGGCTTGCTAAGAACTCTACTGTGTTTACCTGCAAAATACGAATGCCTCAACTATGGATGCTGCTTAAACAATTGTTTCTGATGGATGATAAGTGGGTAAACACCATCTGCTGCCTTGCCAGCTAGGTTCCAAACCCCTGACCTTACAGCGGTAATTTACGTCAGTCACAAACCATTTTGAAAAGGGGTGGCATGTACAAGTTGGACCTCAATTCACTGGTAACTTCGAGGTGAGTGGAACATACTTAGTCTACTTGCCATAGTGCTGCACAGCTCTTGTTGCAATGAATGCCACACTGCTGGGGCTGTTGGGTTGGTCTGCTCCTGCTCTTTGCCTATATTGTCCCAAGGAATACCACTATGCCGTGGTACTCATGCAGGCCTCCACTTTCAGAAATGCTTCAACTGGGGGTGGGCTGTGAGGTGAGGGTGGGGTTGATGAACGTGAGGGGGTCAACGGGAAGGGAAGGCTGTGGAATGTCAGTGAGGGGGAAGGACCAACATGAGGGGGGACTTTCTGATACTCCTAATGAGCTAAAGGGCATCCACTCACAGGAGACAGATGGGAACACCACCACCTCAAACATCCCCCCTCAAGCCACTCACCATCCTGACTTGGAAGTATATCACCATTCCTTCACTGTTATTGGGTCAAAATCCTGGAACTCCCTCCCTAACAGCACTGTGGGTGTACCTACACCATAGGGACTGCAATGGCTTAAGAAGACAGCCAAGCACTACCTTCTCAAGGGCAATAAATGCTGGTCCAGACAGCGAAGCACACACCATGTTAATGAATAATAATAAAAAAAAGGACTTTCACAAAAACATTTTTTTTTGGCCAGTCCTAGAGCACATGTAACTTTTGGACCAGGGTATAAAATTGGTAGGGGAAAGACTACACAAAAAATAAAAGGCCACTGGTCTAAACATGGGGTTATGGAGCTGCATTCTCCCCCCGCCACCTTCAGGATACATACAAATTGCTTTACACTTGGCATTGCAGTCTATCTTTTTTGGTAGCTGGCACTTCCCTAATTGCTTTAAAACTTAAACTGTATTCAGGTTCCTGGTTGCTGATGTTGTGGAGTGTCTAAAAGACACAGAGACAACTGTAGGTAGATTCAGCAGCAGTTCTTTACTGAGTACAAGTGCATACATGAGAAATGTTCTTTCATTATGCTCTAAAAGGCAATTTGATGATGCAAAGTTTCTGTCAGTTATACATACCATCTTTGGGAAAACTCATAATTAACTCACAATGTTTTTATCGTATATGTCTATTTCATTACATCCTTAATTACAAATGAATTTACAACATAAACATGGAATGACCTGTTCATCACCTTTACAGTTACAGAAGAATTTGTAAAATAATCACAGAACGACCTGACCATTAGTACAAAAAATGTTTCAAAACATGTATTTTGCTTATCTATCCTGATGCTTCACTGCTGCACCTAGCATTCTGCATATCTTGACCCTGAGGTCAAGCTATCATTTATTACAGTAAAGCTCATAGACCATTGGCCATTCATTTTAGGTTTTTTATACTGAAAAAGCTTTTAAAACATGTATCCATAACTTAGCCAAGCCTGCATAATCCCATGATACATCCTGGTATGCTTCCTCATAGACATTTGTGCTCTTGATGCTCATTTTGGATGGTTATACATTTTACTGGTTGTAGCTTTCCCATATTTTGGACATTGCTCAATTAACACATTACTGCTGCACTAAAGTGTACCAAGACATCATGAGACAGAAGATATATCGCAGGCTGCAGCAATGTGTGAAATGGACCTGACCGATTGGCTTCAAAAAATTCTAAGGGCGCCCAACCCACTCAAACTTGAAATGACGCATGTTGAGTTGGCCGAGCATGCCGGCATCAATGAGAGTCATGCAATAGTTTGGTCTGTGGGCGTGCACCGAAGCGGGCAGTGTTCCTGCTGCCAATTAAAAGGCCTGTTTAAGGCCATTAAATATTCAATTAAGTTCAATTTTTGTTGCCCGCTAACCCGGAGCGGCCTTACCATTTTTTTGGAAACCACACCCATGGACAAATAAAAATAAAACAAAAGTTTTAAAATTTAATTAATAACATGTCCCTACTCATGTGACAGAGTCACATGAGGGGACATGTTTTGTTACATTTTTATTCTCTTAATTTTATTTTTTAAAAACGCTTCATCTCCCTGAGCAGCTCCATGCCTAAGGGAGATTATAAAGCGCTCACTCGCGCGCATGCGCAAAGCTCACACTCGGCCAGCTCGTCCTCCTCTCCCTCTGTGCCCCCCTACACATGCAGTGCTGAGCGTTGCTGCTTGTTTTTCACACTGGGTGGGCCTTAATTGGCTGGCCAGCATGAAATCACAGTACTGTCCTGACCGCGGGCTGCAGTCGGCTTCCTGACCGCCCCCATCCGCCCCCTCCAAGTCTGCCTGCCAAGGCCAGAATTATGGCCGAAGTTCTGATTCTTTTTAAGCTGGCCTTTCAGGTCCTAAGCTCCAGCTGCGCAGTGTGTGTGATGACTCTATGGAAAAGACTGGTTTCATCAAGAAAAAGTTAAACTTTATGACAGAGACATTTTCAGTGTTTGCCCACTCGTCCAGATCTCTCATCGAAAAAGCATCGCCCCGCGGATTGCCTGCGCTAAGAGTTCACTGGTCAAAGCCCCCACAGTACATCACATGATCTTTGATTGACATGAGAGAGTGACTATACAACCAGTTACCACTTTTCCTTCCCCTTTAGTTTTTTACAATTAGTCTTTACAGAAAATCATTTAAACAATCCAACAAACATATATACAATTTCAGGTGATTATAAATCAAGTCTCTGAGGTGCTCTTCTTATACAACTAGAACTGCGTAGCTCTACCACTGGAGGTTTCTGAACAGGATCGATAGGATCTGGAGATGCACTTTGAGATACATCATCGGAACTAGGCATTTCAGGGTTTGGCAACTCTTCTGAAACATCTGGAATGTCTGTACTAGGTCGAGCACATACTTCAGAAGTCGACGGTTCAACATTAATCACAGGTTGATCAGGTAATTGCTGGAATGCCTCTCTGGCACAGATGTAATCTACATGCTTACGGACAATTGTATCTCCCACTTGTACTTTGAAAGAAAATGCGCCAGTCTCAGAAACAATGGGGAGAATTTACTCCCCGCGGGTGGAGGTTGGGTGGGACTGGGTGCGGGCGGGCAGGCAGCCGATCACCATCCGTGATCGGCTGTGCGCCACCATATTACGTGACGTGCACCCGGAGGCGCTGAGCGCTTCCTGTGTGGGTGGGGGTGAGTAGGCTGAGTCAGGACCTGCGCTCTTTCATGCATGTGCACTAAAGAGCACAGAAATCTTCCTGAGGCAACAGAGCTGCCTCAGGGATTTCAGTTTGATATTTAAAAATTTAAATAAAGGGAAAAAAAATTTAAGACATTTCCCCTCATGTGACAGTGTCACATGAGCTGGGACATGTCTATGAATCTTATTGAAAATATTTATTAACATTTAAGAACCTTCATGAAACCTCACCCGTCTGTGGATGAAGTTTCATGATAAATGTGAAGGCCGCCTGGGCTCTTTGCCTGCCCACCAACCTTAAGGTTGGACGAGTAGCTCAGTTAATTATTTTAATTGCAGTTTAAATGGCCTTAATAATAGGCCTTTGACAGTTTGGCAGGCGCACAGCTGACTCCAGCATGCACCCGCCGAACTCAAGATCTGAATGACGCGCGATGGAGTCGGGATGCACGCCCGCCATCACCGTATGTCATTTTACGTGTTGGCAAGCAGAGCCTGCCCCCACGTGGCAACCCGAAGATTCTGGCCAATGTCTCCCAGGGCCCTGCAAGGCCCACTGCCGAAATTTCACACGTATACCATGTCACATACACTGAATGTGTGAGCTTTACTGTATGTCATGAATAAATTCCTGATTACTCTAATTCAGCATTACCTTCCCCTCTAAATTCGGAAACACCAAGCGTAAATGTGTGCGCAGTTAGCATTTCACTAATAACTCCGACGGTGTTGAACCTGTAGTCAAATGTGGCGTTGTATGATAACCGGGAAAGTCGAGATTCCAGAGTGCCTTCCAATAATTTTTTCATACCAGACTTAAAAGCTTGTACTGCCTTCTCAACTAGGCCATTTGTTGAGGGATGCCATGGGGCTGTTTTAATGTGTCAGATTCAATGTAGATCCATAAATTTCTGAAACTCAGTGTTGGTAAAGGCTGTACCGTTATCAGAAATAATAATTTCAGGTAGGCCATGAATGTTGAAACAGTGACGTAGCTTATCGATAGTTGCATTCAACGTTGGCAATTTGATTTCACACACATTCATCCATTTTAAATGAGCATCTACAATTAACAAGAACATGATGCCTAAGAGTGGTCCTGCATAATTGATATGTAGTCAAACCCAGGGTCAATCAGGCCGCTCCCACAGATGCAGGGAAGCTGAAGCAGGCAACTTCTGTCGTTGTTGACAATGGAGACAGTACTTGACCATGCTTTCAATGTCACTGTCAAAGCCTGGCCACCAGACATAGCGTTACCCTTGCATTTTGATCTTTGATATGCCTGGAAGCACACTGTGGAGCTGTGTCAAGAGTAGTTCTCTATCCTGTGATGGCACAACAACTGTCGACCCAGCAACACAATTCCGTCTTGACAGTTTAATTCTGTGTTTCTAACATGGAGTGATCTCAATTCTTAAGATACAGATGAGTTTGGCCATTGCTGCAAAACAAGGTCTCTGACTTTTGACAATATTTGATCTCCCTTCATCCAATTTCTAATTTGTTTTGCACACACAGGTGAAAAGTCTAATAAATTCAATGATAGCACTAATTCTTGTGGAGCGGGGTATTTACAATACTAACTGGCAATGGGAGACAACTGAGTGCATCTGCATTTGCAATGTGTAGACCAGGATGGTACATAAAAGCATACTCGTACTCAGATAATGTCAGAGCCCAGCATTGTATTTTTGCTGATGCTATTGGAGGAATGGCCTTGTCCTCGCTGAATAAACCCATTAATGGTTTATGGTCCAACACATTGGTGAAAGATCATCCATGTAGGTGCGGGTGAAACTTTTTACGCCAAATACTACTGATAATCTTTCTTTTTCTAACTGAGAATAGTCCTTCTCTGCTTGGAAAAGGGTTCTCGAGATATAGCCAATGGGCCTTTCTGATCCATTTTCCATTCTATGTGATAACATTGCTCCTACATCATAAGGAGCGGCATCACATTTTAATAGCAGGTCTTTTGCTGAGTCATGTTGTACCAATAAACATGATGAATGCAGCAATTTCTTTGCTTTCACAAAGGCTTCTTCCTGTTGTGAACCCCATGACCAACAGTGGTTCTTTTTTAGCAGCGAGTGTAATGGTGCCAAAACAGTTGACAAGCTGGTTATGAAGCGAATATAGTAGTTGATCATACCCAGGAAGGACTTGAGTTCTGTTACATTGGATGGTGATGGTGCACCTTTTATTGCTTGAACTTTATCTTCTACCAGATGCAAACCTATGGTGTCCATTCTGTGTCCTAGGTAAGTGACTTCTGGTGCTTGAAATGTGCACTTTTCTTTCTTTAACCATGCACCAATTTCCATGAACCTTCTTAGCACCTCCTCCAAATTGGCCAAGTGTTCCGCCTCAGTTGACCCAGTGATGAGAACCCAAATATATTACCACTCACGGGAGTGCTTGCAAAAGACTCTCCATTGTTCTCTTGAAAATAGTGCATGCTGACAGGACTCCAAAGAGTAGTTGAGTGTACTGATAGAGACCCTTGTGTGTGCTAATGGTCACATATTCTCTCAACAAGTTCTAATTGTAGATAGTTGTGGTTCATATCCAATTTCATATAGGACATGCCTCAGCCAAATTGGCATATAAGTCATCTCTCCTTGGAATGGGATACTGTTTTGCCGCCTCATTTACATTCAATTTATAGTCTCCACAGATGCATATGGTGTGGTCAGGCTTAATCACTGGAACTATGGGTGCAGCCTGCTCCGAGAATTCTACAGGTTGGATGATGCCCAGCTTTTCTAACCTGCACAGCTCTGCATCCACCTTTTCTTTCAATGTATAAGGCCTGGTCTTAAAGCCTGAATTTTTTGGTTGTCGGGCGCGCATGATCAGCAACCCCGAGCAGCCAGGAAATGGACCCTCGACCGCGAATGGCCCCCGATCGCGATTTCATGCTGGCTGGCTAGTTAACAGTCAGCAAGTGTGAAACCCGTGCTGAAAAGCTCAGTGCTGCCTTGGTGGGGGCAGGTAGGGGGCAGGCGATAACTTTACCACGGGCGCAGGTGAGCACTGTGAGAGAGCTCCCTAAGGTAGACAGCTGCAGACCTGCAGATAATGACATAAAGGTGTAAAAAGTTGCAAAGAAATATCCATACATCACAAGCAAGCACCTGAAAGCATACCTCATAAAAATGCTGTCCCCAGATCTTTCTTTTTATTTTATCTCCTAACGGAGATTTCATCCTGCCCTTGGCAAGGTTTGATGAAAAATATAAAGGCCGCCTGGCTGATTGGCCCATCCGCCAACTGAAAAATCGCAGACAGTTGCACCATTGGCTTAATTGCCCTCTTAATTGTCGGCGGGTGTACTTCCGACTTTTGCACGAACGCCAATTGAAATTTCGCTCGACTGCATGATGACATCATGACACTCATGCAACATCATCTCGTGTGATTTTATGCTCAATTAGATCAGGCACGTGCCCACTTGCAGGATGTAAAATTCTGCCCCATGATGTCGCCTGAGGATCAACATGTACATTGGCATGCATGCCTTTTAACTTCCCTAATTCATCCCAAAAAACCATGTTCCATTTACTTAGAAGTTCTGTGATTCCATCTGATTTTATATGAAATATCTCAGACCGTTTGATCTTCTGTAGCAAAACCCAACCTAAAAGACTGGGTCCCTCTCATTTCACTATTATTACAGGCAGTTGAGCTGCCTGTTGCTTGTAAGAGACTGGGACAGTGGCGATGCCCTTTCCTTGAATAGATTCTCCTGCGTAAGTTCTTAATTTAACGGTTCTCTGCTCCAAGTTTATTGGCTGTCTTCCTTCATTAAGGTATCTGAAAGTATGCTCTCCTACCACTGTAGTTGAGGTACCAGGATCCAATTCCATTGTCCGTGGTTTCTCATTCACTGGTACTGTCACCATAATAGGCTCAGTCTTCACAGCAGTCACATTATATCAGGAGTAAATGTCAGGATCAGCAGCTTCAGCCTTTGCTGAGCCCGTCACTTCTATCATGTTTGTTTGCTGTTTCACATACTGGTTCAAATTTGTCTAGCACTGCCTAACCACGTGACCCTTCTTATGGTAGTAATGACATTCTGCCTCTTTGAATTTACAGGTATATGCTCCGTGGTCACATCCACATCTACAGCAATTTTGTCTTGAATCCGATGATGAAGCGTTTCTGTAAGGCTCCTTAATGTTTCTCACAGTGGCCATTGAATCATGCTTTAATTCTGCAAATCTGGCTTTTGCACCACGCTCAGCAGCACGTTCCTGCCCAACATGAAGTATGGCACCATTACCCATGTGTTGCAAAGCCTGCGGATCTCTTGCAACAATTTCCATGGTGAGGGAGATTTCTAGGGCATATTTGAAATCAGTATCAAACTCAGCAACAATCAGCACTGAATGGCGTTGTTCTTGACTCCAAATACCAACCTGTCCCATAGCATATTGTTTGAAAGGTCTCTGAAGTCACAGTATTCTGTTAACTGCCTGAGGTTTGCTACATAGATTTCAATGGACTCTCCCATGACCTGAACTTTTGAATTGAATTTAAAATACTGCATTATCACGGATGGCTTCGGCTGGAAGTGTGTTTTCACTAGGTCTGCTAATTAGCTATATGACTTGGAATTGGACGCGCTCGGGGCAGCCAAGTTACGAATCAAGTTATATGTTTTACTGACACATACACTTAAGAGGATCGCTTTCATCTTTTCTTCGATGGTTATTCCATTTGCTACAAAGTAAAATCTCAGGTGTTCAACATACTGGCCCCATTCTTCAGTATTAGCATCATGTGCATTGATTCTTCCAAACAGCGATATGACTGGTGAGTAGTTTTTTTACAATTTAATTTACCCACTGTAACATTGGGAGGTGTAGAGGCACAGTTGATTTTATCCTCGTTGCCAAACGTGATGACACTATGGAGCAAACTGGTTTCGTTAAGAAACAGTTAAATTTTATTACAGAGACATTTGAGTGTTTGCACACTTAACCAGATCTCACATCGAAAAAGCCCCGCCCCGCGGATTGCCCACACTAAGAGCTCACTGGTCGGAGCACCCACAGAACATCACATGACCTGTGATTGGCAGGAGAGTGTGACTATGCATCCAGTTACTGCAGCTTGTATGAGGTGAACTCCATTTAAAACATCGAGCCCAGGCCCCCTAGCCCCTGGGCCTCAGCATTTAGAAACATCTGCGCCCACTCTCCCATGCCCTGGTCGCGGGTGCCGGAGGTGCACTCCGGCAGCACTACACCCCTGCAGAGTATCAAGTGGTTCCCACAAATTCAAGCCACGTGTTCCATCGGACGTTGAGGCCTGCAACCCAAGCTTCCACCTGGCATCCATCTCCACTTGAACAGTTACATTGTTTGATGCTCCAATCAATGTCCCTTTGTGGCGACTACACTTACCCTTGCAGAACGCAGGAGATCATTCATCCTTTTCCTGCACTGGACCCAGGTTCTTGTATGGACTCCACGGCTGCTAATGTCCACTGCCACATCCTTGGTCAGGCAGGTGGGCCTCCAGCTGGCATTCCTGGAAAACAGGAACAGGAACTCCCACCATTTGTGGACGGCCTGGAGGAGAACCTGCAGCGAAGCTTCCCTCAACCATGAGGCCACTCTGTTTTTTCAGGTGTTTTTCACTTTGTAATAGGGTGGCAGCAGCTCCAGTGATCCAGATAGTGTCATGAAAACATAATAATTTTCATAAGATTATGGTGATTTATTGTAAAGGTAGATTAATAGTGGGGTTTGGATTAGTTTCTCAGTGTGAGGTTGTGTTTTAATTGAATTGCAGACAGCTACTCTGGAGCCTCTCAGAAGTGAAGCTTAATTTGAAATGCTAAATACGTAAACATGGCTGAGGTTTTAGAATGTGAGGTGTGAGGAACATTTGCATTTTTAGATAAACCAGAAATGGGAGTCTCAAAGAGATGATAAAGTGTTACACCTAGCCAACAGAGGCTAAGCCAAACAGTGTGCTTATTTTTCCCAAAGAGTACTGACAATATTAGCAGATTGGAAGATTTATATTATGGAAAAGGAACATTGCAAAGACATATTGGGACAATGGAATTTACATTAAAAAAAGGAGAATCCTGATAAAGGAGATGAGGTTATGTGTGAGGAGAAGGCATTCTAAGATCTAACAAGTGTGAAAAGCCTCCAGCTTCTATGCATCAAGCTACTGTCTACAGGAACTGAAGCTAAGAAAACTCATTGGGCAGAATTTTTCCCTTAGCGGGGATGCTTGGCGGGGGTGGGCGGGGCAGTCAGGAAACCAATTATGTCCACCCAGCGTGAAACACGAGCAGCAGCCCTGCCTGTGTGGGAGGGGGGGGCAGAGGAGTGCGAGCGGGCTGAGCGTGAATTTTGTGCATGTGCGTGAAGGAGCACTTCATAATCTCATAAGTTTTTATTTTATTTTTATATGATTTTGGGAACCTCATCACGCTCATGGATGAGGTTTCCAAAAAAAATGCAATGGCCGCTTGGCATTTTTGCCTGCCTGTCAACTGGTAGGTTGGATAGGCAGTGAGAATTTTAACTTACTTGATTACTTAATGGCCTTAACAGGCCTTTAAATTATCAGCAAGCTTCAGCGTGTGCCCGCCGACTGAACTATCATGCAAGTGCACATTGACGTCAGCCTGCTCAGCCGATGTTAACACACGTCAATTCATGCTCAAGTGAGTCAGGCGCATGCTGACGAGTGAAAATTTCTGCTCTTTGTGAATATCCCTATCCAGGGTATTGTGTGCTTTGCCTGGGCCTATTGAAATCTATCTGCTTTACTGTTGCCTTAATAGAGGTGTGACTGGGAGCTAGATTAATTAGGAGATTTGGAAGTTATTATACAAGTAATTTGTAGACCTATGTATGTGCTTAAAAACCTTTTTATTCCATTAATAAATGTTGAATTTAGCTTTGTTAAAAAGCCCCTAAGTCTTGGTGAGCTCATTACCACTAAATTCAAGGCACGCATCTCGAAATAAAGTGCAAATTGCAAACAGTTGTGGCAGCTGTTTCAAGTTTCCCACTGGACTTTGAGCAGCTCAGCATTTACCATCCGCTGTGCCATAACAAAACTGGGGCTTGTCCAGGAATATTTGAAATTCTTTGATTGGTTTGGAGTTGGTGGATCTTCAGGTTACGAGTATGAGAAGAACTTTGAATTCGAGAGTTGGTGTGAGGTATTTTTAAAGTGGTAAGAATTGCTGTATCTATGGCTAAAACTTTTTTGGAAGTAGAAGATATAATTCTGATTGGATTATAAAAAAGTATCTAAGAGTAAGTTAACAGAGTTGGTGGATAAGTTACAGCTGGGGTTACCTGTAGAAGCAATTAAAGCAGATATAATTGAAGTGATAGCACAGCATTTAAAGTTGGAAGGGATACCAGACCCTAGTGAGTCATAGCTGGAGGTAGTGAGACTTCAGTTAGAAATGAAAAGGCTTGAATTTGAACAAGCAAAGGAACTGAGAAAATTTGAATTGGAAGCAAACAAAAAGGAATTGGAAATTAAAAACCTGAACTAGAGGCAGCAGGAAAAGAAATGGAAAAAGAGAAATTATTTCAAAAAGAAATGGAAATGCAAAAACTTGATGTCCAGGGGGAAAAGTTAGCAATGGAAGAAAGAATGAAGGAAAGAGATAGAGAGTACTAACTTAAAAAGCTGGCTTTTAAAAAGGAAACATCAGATGCTGTGGAAAATTCTGATGATGAGAAAACCGTTAACCTAACCCAGTGGGGAGATGTTTAAGTTTGTATAAGCTCTTCCGAAGTTTGAGGAAAGAGATGTGGAAGCATCCTTTATTCCATTTGAGAAGAAAACTAAACAAATGAAATGGCCACAGGCAAACTGGACATGGTTGTTACAATCAAGGTTGGTGGGTAGAGCACATAAGGTTTATGCTCCACTGTCAGAAGAAATGTCGGTGAACTATGATTTTGGTAAAAAAAAGGCGATTTTGAGTGCATATAAGTTGGCTCCTGAGGCATACAGGCAGAAATTTAAGAATGTGAGAAAACAGCCTGGGCAAACTTATTTTGAGTTTGAGAGAGTAAAACAAAGTAATTTTGACTGGTGGATACGGGCATTAAAAATAGAGGCAACGTATGCAGCTCTTAGAGAAGTAATTCTTTGGAAGAATTTAAAGGTTCAATTCCTTCGGTAGTTAGAACTCATGTGGAGGAACAGAGGGTTAAAATGCTAAGACAAGCAGCACAGCTGATGATTATGATTTGGTTCATTGAGCTAAATTTTCTTTTCATCACCTTTTTATCACAGAAGGATAGAAAGTGGGAAAGTTAAAGGAAAGTGGGTAGTCAGGGAAGAGAAGGAGTCAGTGGAAATTCGCAGAAACTTTTTGTCTCAGACTAAAAAGGAACATTAAAGGAAGACTTAAAAAGAATTTATGCTCAAATTCATTGTAATAAATTTGTACAGATAAAGTCAGTGTATTGGAAATTACAGGGAAAATCTGTTGGGATTATTGGGGTGTAGAAAAGTTCTGGAAGTAAAAGTATTGTGGGTTCTGAGGTTCAGGCACACTGGTTTATGTATAGGTAAAACACAAGAATCCGTGATAGGTAACGAAGTGGGAATGTGTTCACAAGCTACCCAAGGGAGTTCTAAGGTGCAGGTTGCAAAATGTTTAAAGATTTTGTGAAGGGAAAAGCTTTCCATGTGTACAGGGTGGAATAGGTAAAGATGTTAACATTTTAAGAGACACATGGCCTAGTCAATCCTTAATGTTGTTGGATAGTAATATTTGTTGTTCAGAGGGATTATTGTAGGCACAGGTGGGATTCATGGAGATGCTAAACCTATTCCATTGTGGAAGGTAAATTTAAAGAGTAAGTGGAAATCAGGTGAGGTGATTGCTGTATTAGTGAAAAAATCATCCATTACAGGGGTTCAATTTATTTTTGGTAATGACATAGCTTGGGGTTGTGGGTGATGCCTATGGTAGTTGAGCAGCCTGAAGATGTGTCTTCAACAGAAGTGTTGCAGAGCGAGTTTCCTGGTTTGTTTCCAGATTGTATGATTAAAAAGATCATTGGCTCACAGGTTGCAACAGGAAGAACAGAAAGTTCAAAGCAGGGAGAAGGTGTGGAAGT
The DNA here is from genome assembly GCF_017639515.1 of Carcharodon carcharias. Classification (NCBI taxonomy): domain Eukaryota; kingdom Metazoa; phylum Chordata; class Chondrichthyes; order Lamniformes; family Lamnidae; genus Carcharodon; species Carcharodon carcharias. The sequence goes on from NC_054471.1 coordinate 93,775,302, forward strand.
CCAATTAGCTGACACTGTTTTTGATAACATTGTTCAGAAAGATGGAGGATAATATAACTGAAGCATTTAGGTCAAGGCAATTGGTAGAGTTACAGAAAAAGGATATGCAAATAACACAATTATCTCAAATAGCTTACTCAGAAACAGAGGTAGAATGTATTCCAGAATGTTATTACATTAAGTGCAAAGTTTTAATGAGAAAATGGTGACCTTACCATGTTTCAGCAAATGAAAGTTGGACGGAAGTGCTTCAGATTGTTATAACATTTGGATATAGAAATGAGGTTCCGAGAATTGCTCATGAAATTCCAAAGGGGGAACATTTAAGAATTAGAAAGGCACAGGTGAAAAAACATTTTTATTGGCCTGGATTGTATAGGGATGTTGTCAAATTCTATAAAACATGTGACACATGTCAGGTGATAGGGAAACCACAAGCAGTGATTAAGCCAACACCTTTAATTCCAATTCCAGCATTTGAAGAGCCTTTTACTAGGGTCATGATTGATTCTGTAGAGGTCCTCCCTAAGACAAAAAGTGGAAACCAGTACTTACTGACAATAATGCGTGTGTCTACAAGGTTTCTTGAAGCAACATCTTTGAGAAATATTATAACAAAGAAAATTGTGGAAGAGTTGACTAAATTTTTTATAAGATATGATTTACCAAAAGAAATACAATCAGATCATGGTTCAAATTTTATATCACAATTGTTTAAGGAAGTAAAGAGCAGTTTTGGGATAAAGCAATTTAAGTCAACAGCTTATCATCCTGAGTCACAAGGAGCTTTGGAAAGATGGCATCAAACTTTAAAAACTATTATGAGGACATATAGTCAGGATTATCCACCGGTTGGGGATGGGGGGATTCCATTCCTGTTATTTGCTATAGGGATGCTCCTAATGCATTGACTGACTTTAGTCTATTTGAACCAGTTTATGGCCATAAGGTAAGAGGACCACTGAAATTGATTCATGAGAAATTAATGGGTCAAAATTCAGAAACTACTTTCCTGGATTATGTATCAAACTTCAGGAAAAGGGTGGACAAAGCATGTGAGTTAGCTAGGGAGCATTTAAAAATATCACAGCAAGTGATGAAAGTGAAGGCTGACAGAAAACCTACAACTCGTAATTTTGTTCCTGGGGAAAAGTTGCTAGTTCCATTACCAGGACTGGGTGATTCATTAAAGGCAAGGTTTAGTGGGCCTTACAGGATTGAACAAAAACTGAATGAAGTAAATTATTTAATAAATACTCCAGCTAGAAGAAAGAAGCAGATGGTGTGTCATGTAAATATGCTTAAAAAGTACTTTGACAGGGAAGAGGACCAAAAACATGTGTTTGTGATGGTAGATAAAGAGAAAGAGGCAGAAATGCAGGATTCTGAAATTGATTTTCTTATAATCAAATTGAATAACGAGAGGATACTTGAAAATTTAAATGTAACATTGAGTTACCTTCCAGACAAGTGTCAAAGTGATTTGGAGAAGCTATTGCAGCCACAAAAAGCTATTTATGGGAATAAGCTAGGAAGGACAGATTTAGCTATGCATGATGTGTGTGTAGAAGTTTCATCTTTGATAGGGCAACATCCTTACAGATTAAATCCGGCAAAGCTTTATCACAAGTACAGAAAAATATTGAATTCATGTTTCAAAATGACATAATTGGGCGGAACTTTCCCAGAATTTCACTAAGTGCAGTAACGGGCAGTAAAATGGAGTCCTACTCACTGATGAAAATGATGGGTTTTCACGCCGTATCATCCTGACCCCACCTCATTTTTTATTCACGCCCACAAAACACTGTTTCCACGGTGGGCGGGCTTTCATTTGCCCACCCTCCATGACCCCGCTGTTGCATTACGCCAGCTGCCATCTTTAAAAGGCAGCCGCCAGCAAAGAACTTATCATTACCAGCTCACTGCCACTGCTGGGGAGACATGGCAAGCAAAGGATTAAAGACTCTAGCCCCCCCACTTCAACAACATGTCCTTCAAGCAACTGCTGGATGCTGTGGAGGCCCGCCAGGATGTGCTGTACCCCCGTTCTGGCCGCAGGATGGGTAGCAAAATCACCAACCCAGCTTGGGAGGTGGTGACAGCGGTGGTAAGTGCAAATGCCCTACAGAGGAGGACAGCCACACAAAGCTGCAAAAGGATGAATGATCTCTTCTGTTCTGCCAGGGTAAGTCACTCTTTTCCCAACTCACATGCTCACAAACCATCACATAGGGCCGTCACTTACTGCCAGTGCAAGGGACATCACCATTCACTCATTTACACAAACACCATCATTGTCCTCATCCCACCCATGGGATCACTCACCACTCACACAGGCCAGGCATACTTATCATCTGGCCCAGCAGGCATCCTGATACACTCTCCACATCTCTATCCATTCAGGACAAACTGGCTCACAACAGGAGGAAAAGGTCGCAGACCGAGATCAAAGTTCTGACAGAATTCGAAAACAGAGCCATCTTCTGGCCGGCGATGACCACGACCGGTCCTGTGCTGACGGTAATGTTGGTGCTGCTCTACCAAGTGAGGATCCAGCAGTGCAACATCCATCAGACAACCATCTTGTGAGTGATGTGTCCTCTTTCACAGGCCACTGCCACGCACTAATTATCTCCCCTTGCTTTCGCAGGCACATCTGCTAACAGCCGACAGAGTCCATGACCCAGGGCCTACAATCAAGCCCCGAAGAAACCTCTGAAAAGGAATCTGGAGACACCCTCCTTGAAGTCCCATCACAGCACTCACCCACACCCTCCACCAGTGTAGAGACACACACCTCGGTGGGATCTAGCTCTAGAGTATCCTTAGGGTCACAATCTGGTGAGCACATCGCACTTTCTGATCCACAGCAGTCGGAGGCAGGGACCTCCCAGATCCCCGGCATTCAGAGGACTGCTGCAGGCCAGAACGTTGCTGAGTTCGAGTCAGATGACGAGCCTCTGGACTTGGTCATGTCACAGTTGCTGGAGTTGTAAAGGCAAGTGAGGGAACATCAGGAAGGCATGTCCACTGCACTCCTCAGATTGCAAGGCACAGTGGAGGAGTCAGTCTGTCTTCAGACTGAGGTGACAGCACTAGCATTGCAATGCACCGAGGTCAACACTGCCAGGATGCTGGCCGCCATGAAGACCTTGGTCTAGGACATCGCTCCTGCACTGCTGCGCGGGCTTAACTCCATCACTGATACCATAATTGGCCTCCAACAGTGTATACATAAGAGGGGTGCTGGACAGCTGGATCTCACTCTAGCTACCCCTTTTGATCACAGAATCAGACAGAGTCCCTCGAGCACCCATAGGGAGGAGGATCAGCAAATGCACACTCCAGGGCCATCCACCCAGGTGACTCTGGGAGGGATGAATCCCCTCTTCCTGTGACCTCCACAGCTCCAATTTCACAGGCCGAGGCGGGTGCCACTGCCACACAGCAGTGTACCAAAAGCAGGCCGGGGGCTTCCAAGTCTCGTCCCTCAATAGGACGCCAGCCAAAATCATACAGGCAGGGTGTCAGAGTCAGCAGGCTGCCTCCACCTCTTCATGGATGTCCGGGGAGCACCAAGACATGGCGGCAAGGTTTGGAGAGTTAAGGAGAATTAGTTGCACAGCCTGGGCACAGGTGTTAATCACTTGTACATATTGTTCACTATTGTCAATAAACTCCCAAGAATGTCTCCTTGCCTATGGCTACTTGTTCTGATGAGCAGTGTTCTCATCACTCAGATGTGAAACCTTTCTGCACAAGATAAAAGGCAGGTGTCTCAGTCCAGGGCCTCTTCCCTGTGCTCTGTGCAGCCTTCAGACCAAAGTGATGGTCCAGCCTCACACTCTCTGGAAACATTACAGATGCCTGCATCTCAGCAGTGCTGGTCATTGCTGCCAGAATGTAGTGGGCAGGTGTCACAGAGTTCACTCATGCTTTCTGTGTGCTCTCAGCATCTTTAAGGAGGGGCTGGTCCTCATCATGCCAACATCTGTGACCAGTGATGTTGTGAACCAGCTCCTGAAGGGCTGAAGCGTTGAAGGCAGACACAGCATCAAATGCGTCTAAAGTTTCATGGCTGCAACTCTATGATATGACCCTGATCACAGGGCGCAAGCAAGCTGCCCTCGGCCAGACAGGAGTCAACATTCTCAGAGGCTATGTGAAGATCTATGGAGTGTCCTCATTGCATGCGGTCATCATCCTCCTGCGATCAAGTGACTGAGGGCCTCCACTGCACCTCTATGACAGGAGCATTCTCACAAAGAGTACTGGCGCTGAGATAAGCCAGACTGGAGTCAAACATTCACAATTGCGATGTGAGGATCTTTGGGGTCACCTCACTGCACGTCGTCATCGTCCTCCACAAATCTAGCAGCTATGAGGGCATCCTGCCTCGTCTAGTCAGTGCAAGAGCCTCTTTCCCACCATCGTCACCACCGAGGACCCCTTCCCACTCATTCTCATTGGCAGACTCCTCATCAAAGGAGACCACAAGCTCCTCCATCTCCTCCTCAGCCAGCTCCTCTCCCTGTTGCAGCACCAGGTTGTAAAGGGCACAGCAGATGACGACAATGCATGACACCCTCTGTGGACTGTATTGCAGGATTTCACCAGACCGGTCCAGGCACTGGAACCTCATTTTCAGCATCCCGTTGATCTGCTCCACCAAGGTGCAAGCTGCAGCATGAGCATCATTATAGCGCAGCTCTGCTGCAGTCTGAGGCTGCTGCACAGGTGTCATCACCCACATCCACTGTGGGTAGCCCTTGTCCCCAAGGAGTCAACCCTGAAGCCTCTGTGGACCCTGGAAGACAGCAGGGATCTGCAAGTGACTCAGGATGTAGGCATCGTGCACACTCCCTGGAAGGATGTGTTTCTACTGGCCACATACAAGCTGCACATTCAGTGAGTGGAAGCCCTTCTGGTTGATGAAGTCTACTGAGTGTAGCAATGGAGACCTGAGTCTCACATGAATGCAGTCAATTGCACCCGTGGGAATCCCGAGATGAGGGCGAATCCAATGGCCTTTGCATCCTGGCTGTCCCGGTCCTGGATGAAGTGCACAAAGTTGTGTGCCATGGAGATGAGGGCATCCATGACCTCATGGATGCGTTTATGGGTGAAGGCTTGTGAAATCCCACAGAGGTCACCTGTAGAGCTTGAAAGGAGCCACTGGCATAGAAATTGAGCGCCACAGTCACTTTCACAGCCACTGGCAGTGGATGCCCTCCATGTCCCCTTGGTGCCAAGTCCTGCAGTAAGTGGTAGATGTGAGCCACCAGGTCCAGAGACATGCGCAGTCGCCAGCAACACTGGTTCTTAGTCATCTGCAGGAATAGCAGAAGCTAGGTGCCAACCAGCCATGGCTCGCTGTTGCTCCTGGGCAGCATGTGCTGGAGCCCCAGCTGCCCCTTCTTCCTGAGGCTGCTGCTCCTGCCTTTGTACAGCCAGGAACCTCAGTCGCTCTCTCCTCCATCTTCTACGGCTCTGTAGGCCAACAGATATACAGCTGGGTCACCAAGGTCCATGATCCTGATGTGGTCTTCCTGCAGCATGAAAGAGAGAGAGAGACGTGGTTATCATGGCTGTAATTAGCATCTTTCCTGGCCCTGTGTGACGACCCCTTTATGCTTCTGGAGAGTGCTGGTCACCCCACGGATGGCCAGAGATGAGTGCTCTGCATGGCTGCCCTGTCAATCTGTGACATGGGAGACACTGATCCAAATCAGGATGCTGAGACTGTAAGGAGCTGTGAGCACCTCCAGCAGTGACTGCTACATGGACAGCGTTGGTGAGTAGATTGTACAATGTCAGCAGTCCAACTGCTCCGTGGTCCAATAAAGTGGTGGTGGACTCAATGTTTGTGCCGGGGTGGAGGGGTGGGGGTGGTAGGGTGGGCAGGGGTGCAGTAAGGTGTGGAGCGCATGGTGGCCCTTTGGTGTTGCTTGCATGGGCAGGCAGGCTAGGAGCCCAACACCAATTGTATCGCTGTGGCTGTGCCTGATCTGTCTCAGTCGCAGAGGCATGGACACTTTATACAAGTTTCCCTAATGCTTGGCCACTTCCCTCACTTACCCAGCCCAGCACCTCAATTGCCTGTGTGTGGGATACAGTACCAGGGCAGCACTTGACCCCATCCATTCCCACTGACAACTGTCACCTCCGAGGCTGGCCAGCATTTGCCCCCAGACACGCTCCTCAACTCCCCCACCAACAATCATCTCTGGTGCTGGGCATCAGTTGTTTCCACCCCCACCCCCCCACCTCCCCCCCTCTCCCACCGCCGGCATCCCTGAGGCCTGTGAATAATGGGTGAGCTGTGGCGAACGCTGCTGCTCACTTACCTCAGTTCTCCCAAAGTGAATGTCGCCAATTGCACATCGCCTGCATGCTCTTGTGAAACATGGCAATGAGCTTTCCTGCCATCATGGATGGATGATACGGCAGGATTCCAAGAACCTGGCTGGGTGGCTTTTTAACTATATGTGGATGTCTTACAGTTAGCTCCCCGCTGCCTGATGGCAGGAACCATGGCCTGCCATTGGCAGGCTCAGTGGGCAATCATGACCTGTCTTCTCCCTGTCAGGAAACAGGTCACACCATATTTTCCGCACACACCACCTATCATGCCTGCCGCCAGTGGGTTTAGAAAATTCCTCCCATTGAGTCTGGTTACAGTAACTGCAGTTCGCTTATTGTACTGATACCAAAACCGAATGGACAAAGACAAGCGTGGACTATCAAAAAGTGAATGTGGTGACAAAAGCGGATTCATATCCTACACCATGGTTGGAAGATTGCATTGAGGAAATGGGGCAATCAAAATTTACCAAAAGATTGACTTACTAAGAGGATACTGGCAAGTACTGTTATTGGAGAGAGCAAAGGAAATATCAGCTTTTGTGGCACCAGTTGGACTATTTCAGTTTAAAGTAATGCCATTTGTTATAGAAAATACACCTGCAACATTTCAAAGATTGACAAACAAAGCAATTGCAGGTCTAAGCAATTGTGCTGTTTATATTGACAACTTAATATTTTTCAATCAAACATGGGAGGGGCATTTACAACATCTGGAAGTATTGTTTTGTCGATTAGAAGAAGCTAATTTGGTGATGAACTTGGCTAAAAGTGAATTTGCAAAAGTGCAAGTTACGTATCTAGGCCATACCATTGGACATGGTAAGGTGGCTTCAAGAAATGCAAAAGTCAAGGTTATCGTAGATTTCCCCGTGCCTACAACAAAACAATAAGTTTTGAGGTTTCTGGGCATGAATGGGTTTTACCAGAAATTTGTGCCAAATTTTAGAAGAACGGTTGCTCCATTGACTGAACTATTAAAAAAGTACAAGAAGCTTCAGTGGATATAAGAGTGTCAGAAAGCATTTTAACAGTTTGAAAACTCTATTGACTACAACACCAGTTTTGGCATTACCCAATTATGCCAAGCAATTTAAGTTGGCCATTGATGCAAGCGGTATAGGCAATGGGGCCATTTTGTTACAAAAAAATTACACTGGAATTGAGAAACCGATAGAGTATTTTTCTTGGAAGTTGAACATACAACAGAGAAGATATTCAATGATCAAAAATGAGTCTCTGGGTCTGGTGTTAGCATTGTGGCATTTTGAGATTTACGCTTCAAACAATTAAGCAGAAACAATTGTTTATATACAGACCACAATCCGTTAAAGTTTCTGGACAAATTTTGAGCTAAATTACAAGGCTATTCGGATGAAGTTTATTACCGCAAGCATTTAATCTACAGATTATACATGTGGCTGGGCGAGAAAACCTGATTGCAAATGCATTGTAATAGTTTGAAGCTGAAAGCCAAAATTGGACATTTAAAAACCTGGGCACTGGACTGGAATGATTTCTGTTGATACCAAGGATTTGTATATATCTTATAAAAATAAAAACAAAAAACTACGGATGCTGGAAATCCAAAACAAAAACAGAATTACCTGGAAAAACTAAGCATGCCTGGCAGCATCGACGGAGAAGAAATGAGTTGATGTTTCGAGTCCTCATGACCCTTCAGCAGAACTGGGTGGACACGGTTGAGGGCCCTGTCAACGACTGTGGGTGGAAAACCTCGGTTAAGGTAGAAGGAGGACATGTCAGAGGAACTGTTTTTGAAGGTAGCATCATCAGAACAGATGCGACGGAGGTGAAGGAACTGAGAGAATGGGATGGAGTCCTTACAGGAAGCGGGGTGTGAGGAGCTGTAGTCGAGGTAGCTGTGGGAGTCGGTAGGCTTGTAATGGATATTGGTGGACAGTCTATCACCAGAGATTGAGACAGAGAAGTCGAGGAAAGGAAGGGAAGTGTCAGAGATGGACCACGTGAAAATGATGGAGGGGTGGAGATTGGAAGCAAAATTAATAAATTTTTCCAAGTCCCGAGGAGCGGTTTCTACCTGTGGCAAAGCATTCCATGCTACTTCAAAAACACTACTCCTTCTATTCTCAGTACTCATTCTCATACTCATAGTGACAGTCTTTCCATTGTATCAAAAGGTAATGGTTTTGAAATCTTTTGAAATTCACCACATTTGGTGTAATGCAAATGTCTAGGATATGAAAAGTTGAGAGTATTCATCATACTTCAGATGTCAGAGTTCAGTATGTATATTTATGATTTTTATGATTTTTGGTTGACTTATGTTCTTAAGACAAGAAAGGAATCATAAAATGTTTAAATCAAAACTTACTTTCTGCTTATTTAAAAATGGACTTTGCTAGGCCAAAAAAATCAAGGCTGCTATAGATCACATGCTTTGAAAGTTGGCTACAGTTCTGGGAATTTCCAACAATAATTACAGGACAAAGCTCAATCTTTATTCTTGTGGAATCTCACACCTATCATTGTGTGGACCCACTACAATCAATGAAATAAGGGAGCAGCAGGGCCTGATGAAGAGTCATATGGACTTGAAGTGTTAACTGTAGTCTTCTCCACAGATGCTGTCAGACCTGCTGAGTTTTTCCAGGTATTTTTGTTTTTGCTCTCTAGTTTGGATTTATAACAGAGAGAAAGTCATCAAAACTCATTGTACTTGCAGAGATGCTAATTGCCACCATCTATTTCCTAAGGTGAACAATAGATTTTGATCAGAGACATAGAAATTGATTGTTAACCTGAAACTGACTCATCAATGGGCAACACCACATGACATAGCTTCTTTGGCTTTTGTTTTAATGTCCTGGACTCCCAGGGTGGTCTGCTGTTAACACCCAGCCCATCAATACCAAAGCAGGACTCCAGGCTGATGACAAAGCCTGCCTCCAGTCTAAATCTCCTCAAAATCTGGTTCCCTGGAAGATTCTTGCCATCGCCTGTAGAGTGCACCATGTCTCTGTATACCCATCTCATTTTACCCCATCATCACCAGCTTTGAAGGAGTTCAGCAACTCCTATTTTCAACTAGCTGAACTCGCCTGAACTTTAATTCCTACATAAAGGAACCCTGACTGGACTCTGACATTCTGGACTCTAACATTCACATGAATTAATATTCCTAACTTCGGTTTGTTTTTGTTCTAAATTATAGCTGTAAAACTGTGTGTGTGTGTGTGTGTGTGTGTGTGTGTGTGTGTGTGTGTGTGTGTGTGTGTGTGTGTGTGTGTGTGTGTGTGTGTGTGTGTGTGTGTTTTGAATTTATGAATAAACAATATTTCTGATGTAACCCTAAAGAGAATTTTCTGCAAATCATTTTAAAATTTACTTCACAAGCTGAGGATTTGGGTAACAGACCAGTCTATTTCAAAAAGTAAAACACCTCTGCTCAAGGACTGACAACGAGAAAAATAAAGGACTTCAGTTTGTCTGTAACAGACTTGAAGTGGGAAACTTACAAACTTACAAACACCAGCTATGTTTACCTAAAGAAATGAGGCTGTGGCCTCAGAGGGGCATGGAATAATTCATTAGTGAATGATATCACAGAGTGCCCACTAGTTCAATTATCATATAATTGTCTTTTTTTGAAAGTAATGCAATTGATTCATTTATGTATTTCCTTCAAATTAGAACAACATTTTGACAATGAACAGGCACTTAGAAACTGAATCACATCATTATTAAAACTGCTATTGGATTAGTTTGGGTTATATACTATTTTTATATACATTTGAATTATCTATACTATTGAGGCATTGTTATTGGACAGCCTTGTTTGTTGATTGTTTAGTAACAAACTAAAAATCTCCTTTTCACTATTTTAGTAGAGGTATAACCCATTTATTTTGTAGCTATTAACACCACCATTACAGTAAGGGATGGATCACTATGCTACGAGTACAGTAAACATTCTGATAATATTGCTCATATTCATTTTTCCTCTTATGGTACCAATACAACCTCCCACACCCCCATGGATACATCAATATTTAAAATCAGCCTCATGAATGATTCTCTTTTCAAGTTATTCAAGAGCCTAATTCAGTTATTTTGCAGAAGCAATTGGCAGGGGAGAAATTGCCTGTTACGTTTCTCTTGAGTTTAAGCTGCATTGTGAATTGTGATTATGTGCATGTTTTGTTGAATTTATTCTTAGAGATACAAGAACCAAGAATTGAATTGGGTGGTATCTGAAATGTAGAGAAGCTCTGATTTATTTTTGAATAAATGCAAAGCCAAAGTTCTCCAACATCAATCTTTTGAGGCAATTTCATTTTTAGAAATAATCCAGAAGCATAATCATATCAGTGTGGGAATTAATAAGCATTGCAACATGTTGGGCAGGAGTGCTTTGGATTTGCCAGAGCCATGCATCTTACAGCATGTACTGTTAGTTAAGACTTCTAGCTGCACTTTGCTGCTTGACAATAATTTAATGGAAGTGCAAGCTGATAATGAAGTCAACGGTGCATCTGTGATCTTAGTGAGTGGTGCGTCCAACATTCTACCTCCTTAAAAATGAGATTTAAAAGTTGAGAAAGAAACAGAGAAGGAGCACGAATTAGAGTCTTTTTTTAAATTCATTCACGGGATGTGGGTATTGTGGGCAAGGCCAGCATTTATTGCCCATTCCTAATTTCCCTTAATTGAATAGCTTGCTAGGCCATTTTATAAGGGTAGTTAAGAGTCAATAAACAGCTCGCTATGGGCCTGAAATTATGCATAGGGCAGACAAGGTAAACCCATGTTTAGCAGAATTCCTTTTCCAAAGGACATTAATGAATCAGATAGGTTTTTTTTAACATTGACCCAACAGTTTCATGGTCACCATTACCGATACTAGCATTTTATTCCAGATTCACTTATTAACTTAATTTAACTTCCCTAGCCACAGTAATGGCTAACTAATGCCTAACAGCAGCCAATTGATTGGGAGCGAATTTAAATGCTTCTTAAAGGTGAATCTTTTTTTCTGTTCATTTTCTGCTGAAAGTTTGAAGAAGATTTTAAAATACATCTTTCTGGGACACTTTGTCAAGACTTCACTAATACTTGAGCAACATTTATTCCAGAAATTCTTCATGAGTTTCAACTAAAAAATGTAACTGCTGTGCTGCTCTACCTTATTAAATATCATTTAGGAGTCACCAGTGTTGTAATATGCCTTTAAGGGATAGCGGCATGACATCACTAGAAGGAAAGTGTGTCATGCAATCTAGTCTTAGTTTCACTTTTGCTTTTGAGCTGAGCACACATACGCAGCTCTGTTGCTGATGTCTTCAAGCTTTCTATCTATGTATCAATGCTCTCATGTGCCTATACTAAAGAAATGAACTCACAACATGTTTACACAGTCCCTTATAGATGATTTGTGCCTATAGTATTATAACAACATGACAACTAGGAGAAAGGGAATGCTTAGTCATAGACCTCATGATAGGTTTCCCTCTTGGTTTTCAGGAGGAATGGGAAGAGACGTGAGACCAGGCAGAGCAGCAACAGCTGCAGCAGGAAAGGGGGAAAGGAAGGTGATGTCAGTTCCTTCGCCCCTGCAGTGTCAGGACATCCCTTGTTCACTGGTCCAATAACCTGAATGTCCTCACACTAAGTCCTTCAGCCAGCCTGAAACCTGTTGTCATGTATCAGCCAGCCTACTCCACACCCTCAGTGGAAGTGGTTGAGTGGAGTCCATGTATACTGCTCCTCAAGAATTGTGCTTGAATGCTCAGCCTGCACAGGTGTTCTAGCACCTGTAGGCAAGTTCAAATTATGATAATCAGTAATTAAGACCAAAATTTTGTGCTAAAATTAGACTTTCAAAGCAACATGTCTTAATAGCACAGCATCCATTTAGCACCTATTTTTTATCCTTTCACCAAAGTAACCCCTTATGACTTCAGTGAGCGCTAATGTTGGATGCCCTTTCTTTCCTGCTCATAAGAATATTTGGTCATGGTTGTATGAAAATGAAAGTGCATGTAAACAACTAAGATTAGATTCAGCTGTAATATTCATCACAATTAAATAGCCTGCTGATGGTCAGTACTTGACTTTGTGAAGGTTCACACCCAAAGGAGAGCCGCTCGTGACAGGTAAACTCGGAGCTCACCAGTGTTTTTGGTGCCCTACCCCAGCATGAATTAGTGCCTCCAGAAAAGGAGGAGGACAACACTGATGAGAAAAAAGGTAACCTCCAGTTATTGTGTAATAATGGAAATATTACTGAATGTGATCTTGAAAGAAAACATTGAAAAAGCATCTAGGCCAATGTGTCTTTTTCTTTTTGAGCAGAAGAGGCCTCTGTTGTGATGATTACACAACGTGACAGGAAGACTCCCCTATACACGGCTGATGTAGCAGCAGTGTACACTGACACAAACTGTAGAGGACTCTGAGGATAATTTTAGCAGTTGCCTTCCAACAGAATATAGAAGTGATGCTTTTCCATAACATCTACATTTGTTCATAGCCTTTCGTGCTTCATTGCTGATATTACATTCGACTGAACATCCTCAGGAAAAAAAGAGATCAAGCAGTTATGGAGATGGAGGCAAATATTACTTAAGTGCATTCACTTAAGAAGGTTTCCTGTGACGCATCTGTTTTTTTGGTTAAGTGCTTAAAATGATTAAAACATAAAAGATTGAAACTGTCAGCAGCTTTAAAATTTCTGATCTTGTTCATTTTAATTATTTGGTCACACTTTATTTAGATCTCCTGACCACTGATTATGATAATCTAGCCTTATATATGTCAATATATATGGTATTGCAGGATGGAGTGGAATCCTGCCCATTGGATATGTCCTTGGCCCCATCCCATATTCTGGGATCAGAGTATTTGGATAGGATAGACAGCTGCACCATTTGAGGCACAGATGAGGTGCATGGTAGCGGAGGTGGGCATAAAATCACACTTTGCTGCAGTGCTAATAGAGCCTGCTGTGCCCGCCAAAGATATGCTTTCCCATTTAGTCACTTTCCTTACTACAAACAATCATTCTGTGAACAACTGCAGTCAGCAAAGCTGAGATCTTTAAGTATTAAACCCACTGTCCCCCACTAATGTTCTTAGCAATATTGAATATCAGGGATATTTACATTCTTAGGGTGCAAATGGTAGGAATTACATCCAACACTTGCTTAGTGTCAGAGCATGCTCAACCACAGGTGGACAAGAATATTACACACTAATCTCTCCAATCCTCCTGCCGTGATGATGGGGGAAAAGAATGGTGTCCAGGAATAAGCAAGTTCTTTTTCAATCTCCACCCACCCACATGGATTCAACTTACTCTATGGCTATAGAAGTATGTACCACCCATCTATCAGCTACAATATATGTGACAGAAGAACATAAAGGGAAAGAGGAGGTTCCATGGCCCAAGAAATTGGTTCCTTCCACAGATCACATCAATGACGATCAATTGAACAAATTTCTTCTGCCAACGAAAGGTTCTGCAAAATCTCTTTGTAAGTCCTCTTCATTGTATTTTTAAAAATTCATTTTTGGGACGTGAGGCAAGGTCAACATTTATTGCTCATTCTTAACTTCCCTTGAGCAGGCAGTGATGAGTCACCTACTTGAACTATTCCAGTTCATGTGGTCCATGTTTATACAGGGTTCTGTTAGCGTGGGCATTCCAGAATTCTGACCTGGCAACAGCTAAGGAACGACAATATAGTTCCAAGTCATGATGATGTTTGACTGGGAGGGGAACTTGCATGTTCGCATGCATCTGTTGCGCTTGTCCTTCTAGGTGCTAGAGGTCACAGGTTTGGAAGGTGCTGTTGAAGAAGCCTTGATGAGTTGCTGCAGTGCATCTTGAAGTTGGTACACACTGCTGCCACTGTGTACCAATGGTAGTGGGTGTGAATGTTTAAGGTGCCAATCAATTGGGCTTCTTTGTCCTGAATGATGTTGAACTTCAAGCAAAAGTAGAGAGCTTGCACCTTGCACCCTAAATTATTTAACCTTAACTGGTGGCCTTCCACAGCTCAGCTTTTTCAAGGTCCTAACAGTTGAGTGGCTGTCATGCTCAGGACTGTACTTGATTATTTAGTTAGGACTGAGAATTGCAGCAAGGTATTCAGCAAGACGTTTTTTAAAAAGTCTTAATTGGCTCAGCATTAACTGCTTAACTGGGATTCTATTTCACATGTGAACTGTTCTATAGGGACAAATCCTGCTAATCAAGTGTTGCTTGAGGACTTCTCATTTTATATACCCATGTTATCAGGCTCTGCATAAAAGTTCATACCAGTGCACATCAAGAAGAAACTGTACTTTATTTGTTCAGAAGAAATTTGTTATGCCTAAGATATATTTTTTAAGTTCTCTTGCCGAAATTTCACTGCCTCCATACATTTCCTTGCTGTATTCATTTTACATATATGCAAGAATACATGCAGGAATCTCAGATTCGTTTGCTTTATTAAACACCAATTAACAGACAATATGTAAATTTGCTCAGTTTTACTTTCTACCAATATTACAGTAATGATCCCCACGATAATCATGATGTTAAAGTGATGGAGGGGTTTGGCAATGATCCAGCATGGAACAGAGCAAATAGTTCTGAAAGTAGCCATTCAGTTGGTTCAGTCAACAGAGGCACATGAATCTACCCTTAGGGGCTTCTCTTTGTATCTTACTTCACTGAGGCTTCCCAAAGTCTCTTACATTGTACTGTTTTCAGGACTGGATTATTGACAACGTTTTTTGGCCTTATAAAGATTTACTTCATTATGAAATACCCTGTAACTTGTCCAAAGTGTATTTCAGCAAACATCTTAATTGGGCAGGCTAAATAAATGCCAAGCACAGTTTTGTGGTATAGGTGTTGGTTTTAAGTATCTTGTACCAATAGTGTCGTTGTTATGAGACTAGTATTCTAGAAACTCAGGGTAATGATCTCAGGTCCAGGTTCAAATCCCACCATGGTAGATGGTAAAATTTGAATTCAATAAAAATCTGGAATTAAAAGCCTGATGATAACCATTGTTGTAAAAACCCATCTGGTTCATGAATGTCTTTTAGGGAAGGGAATTGGCTGCCCTTACCTGCTCTGGCCTACATGTGACTACAGACCCACAGCAATGTGATTGACTCTTAAAATGCTTCCTGAACAAGGACAATTAGGGATGGGCAATAAATGCTGGCCTAGCCAGCAGTGCCCACATCACATGAACAAATAAAAATAAAACATTTATTTTATTACATTTCACAGAGCAGAAGATTACATCTGTATATAATTTCACCAAACAACCAATGCTCTCCACACCAGGCAGCCTCACCAATCATAAATATAGGGATGGTAATATTGTGACTATATTACTGGGCTAGTAATCTAGAGACTGAGCCTAATAATCCAGTTCTCAAACCCCTCCATGATAGTTTCAGAATTCAGAACTGAATTTGGATGTAAAAAGTGGCACCAGTGAAAGTGACCATGACACAGATAGATTTTTTTTTAGAAAAGCCCATCTGGTTCATCCTTTAGGGAAGATAAACCTGTCACCCAGTCTGGCCTAAATGTCAATTCAGTCCCACTCTAACCTGGTTGACTTTTAACTGCCCTGTGAAATGGCCCAGCAAGCCACTCTGATGTAAACAAAAGGAACAAGAATAAAACTGGCACCTTCACCATACAAATGACAATAATCAACAATTCAAGAAAAAGATATGGGAGAATACTGAGAGGTGTAGAGGAAGTGAGAGACCTTGGAGTGAATGTCAACAGATCCATGAAGGTGGCAGGACAGTTCAGTAAGGTGGTTAAGAAGGCAAATGGAATTCTTTCCTTTATTAGCTGAGGCATAGAATATAACAGCAGGGAGGTTACACTGGAACTGTATAAGTCATAAGTTAGACCACAGCTTGAGTACTGTGTGCAGACTTGGTCACCTCATTATAGAAATGATGTAATTGTACCACAAAGAGTACAGAGGAGATTTACAAGGATGTTGCCAAGATTGGAAAACTGCAGCTGTGAGGAAAGTTTGGATAGGCCTGGGTTGTTCTCCTTGCAACAGAGGAGACTGAGGGGAGATTTCATTGATATGTACAAAATTGTGAGGGCCTGGTTAGAGTGGATGGGGAGGGCCTACTTATCTTAGCAAAGAGGTCAGTGGCTATGGGGCATAGATTTAAAGTGATTAGGAAAAAGATTAGATGGGAGATGAGGAAAAATTCTTTCATCCAGGAAGTGGTAGGGGTCTGGAACTCACTGCCTGAAAGGGTAGTAGAGGCAGAAGCCCTCAACTCATTTAAAAAGTGAAAAGGTGTCTGGATATGCAACTCAAATGCCGTAATTTTCAGGGCTATAGACCAAATGTTAGAAAGTGGGATTAGGCTGAGTGGCTCGTTTTTCAACCGGCGCAGACTTGATGGGCCAAGTGGCCTCTCTCTGTGCCATAATCTTTCTATGGTTCTATGATTCTATATTTAGAGGTGGGCAATAAATGTTCACCTTTCCAGGGATGCCCACATCCTGAGAACAAATAAAATAAATTCCAACATATCTCATTGTGTGATTTCACTATTCTCAGTAGATTATAAGCAATTATGCACATTACCATACACAAAACCTCTCTATCAGTTTATCAGGACTGCTCAGAAATGAGATGCCCTTTTCCCAGGAGGCCACCAGAAGGCAGGTAAGTTTGCATATAAAACCTATTTTGCTCTAGCTCCAAATATAGGTAGAAGGAGATGCTCGCTTGGTATCGACAAACCACAAAATTATACCATTTATGGTAAAGAGGCCTTTTGCCTTTTTTCAAGTGTGTATTCAATTGGGGACGAGTGAATATGGCCAGTAGGACTAAGAGGAAGAACAGGCAGGGAGAAATTACTGAACACAGTGGGACTGGGGGTCTGAAATACATTTGTTTCAATGCGAGAAGTATAACAGGCAAGGCAGGTGAGCTTAGAGCAAATGATTTGTACTTGGGACTATGATGTTATTATTATTACAGAGACTTGGTTGAAGGATGGACAGGATGGGCAGATAAACGTTCCAGGATTTAGATGTTTCAGGCAAGATAGAGAGGGATGTAGAAGAGGAGGAGGAGTTGCACTGCTGGTTAAGGGGAATATCACAGCTGTATGACAGGAGGACACCTCAGAGGGCTCATGCAATGAGGAAATATGGGTAGAGCTCCGGAATAGGAAGGATGCAGTCACAATGTTGGGGGTTTACTATAGGCCTCCCAACTGCCGGCAGGAGATTGAGGTACATTTATGTAGGCAGATTTTGGAAAGATGTAAAAGCAATAGGGTTGTTTTGGTGGGAGATTTTAACTTTCCCTTTATTGACTGGAAATCACTTAGTGCTAGGGGTTTGGATGGTGCAGAATTTGTAAAGTGCATCCAGGAGGGTTTCCTGAGACAATAGTCCAACTAGGGAAGGGGCAATACAGCCCAAACCTTGGTATTACACAACCACTTCTTTGTCATTAACACATCTCTCTATTTTTTTGATTTTCTGCCCCAAGTCCTTGAACCCCTAAGCAAGGTTTCTCAATTTTAAAAAATTGCAGATGAGCACTAGAATTTACCAATTTGGGTCCAACTGTAGATTTGTTCTTTGATTTAGATTTTACTCCAGGAACATTTTGTTCATTAACACCATCCAGCAGCACAAACCATCAGAAAATTACAATAAACTTTAAAAACAAGTGATCGAGTTATATCTCTATTGGCACTTACTTCGAGTTTAGCGCCATGATTTCATCACAGCTAATGTGACAGTTTTCTCAAATTTTAAGTACTGGCTGGGCAGCATTAACTTTTAAAGTCCCTAGAAATGCTTTTAAACTAATTCACTTACTGTTATCTAGCTCACATCCCAACACTTGGTGACAATACTACATTTCCCTTTCATTAACTAGGTCAAGTATGTTGCCAATGCAATGAGACAAAAGACAAGTATGCGGAGGCAGTGAAGAGAATGGGAAGTTAAGTGTAAAGTATGGAGATTTGACTGAAGGGCAGTCAATATTTTAATTAAAATTCTCCAAATTAAAAAATTGTTCCTTGCAAGAGATTTAAACAAGACTTTCCTTTCTCATTAGTCACTCAACTATGACTTGAAAATGAATATTTTTCAAAAAGAATGAATGATGGAATTTCTGAAGCTCAATCTGGCTTTTCCTTCCAGACTTGACAGATAGATATATGTAGAAAAGTGTCCGCAAGTCTCAAGAGGCATACAATCACTTCAGATCCAAACTTCAAATTTACATGTCAGTTATCTTGTCAATTTGACATATGAGGTCTGCTATAAAATGGAAGTGACATACTCTTGATCACTCAGATATTGAAGGTATTCAACAAGTGGGATGGGCTATGGTTTTCCCAGGAGTGACATTAGATTTACCAATAGTTTGTCAACCACATTTCAATCGAAAATTTTCAGCTGCGTTGTCTTAATTTCAGTAATTCGTACCTTGCCTAAAAATACACATGACGCTGCATTCTTTGCTACCACTTCCAATGAAAACAGGTCATGACTGCAACGGCCCAATGAAGAGCAGCCAATTTTTGCATTCTCCCACAGAACAGAGTAGTTAGGCTGACTATTTCAACTACTGACAGCAACACACAAGAAAATGGTTTAATTTTTCTTGCTAGCCAAACCTGTTTTACATTATTGACTGGTCTGACCTTGCACCAGACCTGGTGGCCGCATTATTCTACCATTGCTTAGGGGTTATTCTGCCATTGGAAATGAGGGACTCTGGCTTTTGAAAAAAGGATCAGTAGTTGAAAAATTAAAATTACCACCAGCAGGAGAAAAACACCATCTGCCTCATTGTTCTCAAAAACATGGTGACGAGTGAGTTGAGTAATCCAGGTCACAAGTGCAAGCTTTTCTTTATCCCACCAAGGAGCATGCTGAATCCCATTTATGACTTCAAAGTATGAGCTCCTAATGATAATTTAGACTGTTTATTTTAACCTTTAAAAATAATAGATGCATTGGACCACAATTTCCCCCAAAATTTACTTTGTTAGCAGTCATGTCGAAATTCCCTGAGAATACCATTAGCATGCACCAGAATGTAAAAACTGTGAATCAAGCAAAAATTAGCATAAACAAATCAAGAGCTGATGAATTTTGCTAATTCCTTTGTTATGTCCCTCTTTATGTATGTAAATGAAAATTTGAAGACAACAATTTACTATTTGCATGCATTGGACACAACATATATAAGAAAACTTAATCATGGAAGCTTTTCAACTTTAAATGCATTCATTTTGATGTTATAAAAAATAGAGAATTGGGGAAAGGCCAATTTCAAAATGATAAGACAGGATCTGGGCAAAGTGGACTGGGAGCAGCTACTTGTAGGAAAGTCTACACCAGACCAATAGGAGTCATTCAAAATGGAAATAGTGAAGGTTCAGGGCCAACATGTTCCCATAAAGGTGAAGGGTAGGACCAACTAGTCCGGGGAACCCTGGATGTCAAGGAATATAGAGGATTTGATAAGGTAAAAAAAGAAGATTTATGGCAGATACAGAGGGCTGAAAACAGCAGAAGCCCGAGAGGAGTATAGAAAGAGTAAAAAAGTAATTAGGAGAGTGAAGAGGGGGCTGGCAAGATAAAGGAACACAGGCTGGCAAGATAAAGGAAAATCCCAAGGCATTTTATAAATATATTAAGGGCAAGAGGATAACAAGGGGAAGAGTCGTGTCAGTTAGGGACCAAAGTGGCAAACTGTTTGTGGAACCAGAGGACGTAGGTGAGGTTTTAAATGATCACTTTTCATCTGTGTTCACTATGGAGAAGGACGATGTAGGTGTAGAAATCAGGGAGGGGGGCTGTGATATACTTGAACAAATTAACATTGAAAGGGTGGAGGAACTAGAGGTTTTAGCAAGCTTAAAAGTAGATAAATCCCTGGGCTCAGATGAGATGTATCCCAGGCTGCTATGTGAGGGAAGGGAAGAGATTGCAGGGGCTCTGACACTAATTTGGCCATAGGAGAGGTGCCAGAGGACTGAAGTACAGCATTATTCAAGATACCATTATTCAAGAAGGGTAGGAAGGATAAACCAGGTCATTCCAGGCCCGTGAGTCTAACAACAGTGATAGGGAAACTATTGGAAAAAGTTCTGAGGGACAGGATTAACCTCCACTTGGAGAAGCAGGGATTAAACAGGAATAGTCAGCATGGCTTTGTCAGGGGGAGATCATATCTAACAAATCTGATTGGATTTTTTGAGGAGGCGACTAGTTGTGTAGATGAGGGTAGTGCAGTTGATGTAGTCTACATGGACTTCAATAAGGTTTAGACAAGGTCCCACATGGAATGACGGTCAAGAAGGTAAGAGCCCATGGGATCCAGGGCAATTTGGCAATTTGGATCCAAAATTGACTTAGTGGCAGGAGGCAGAGGGTGATGGTCGAAGGTTGTTTTCGCGATTGGAAGCCTGTGACAAGTGGTGTACCACAGGGATTGGTCCTGGGACCCTTACTGTTTGTAGTGTACATTAATGATTTAGACGTGAATTTGGAGGATGATCGGTAAGTTTGCAGATGACAGGAAAATTGGTGGTGTCGTAAGTAGTGAGGAGGAAAGCCTTAGATTACAGGATGATGTAGATGGGCTGGTAAGAAGGGTAGAGCAGTGGCAAATGGAATTTAATCCTGAGAAGTGTGAAGTGATGTATTTTGGGAGGACTAACTGGCAAGGGAATACATAATGAATGGTCAGATCCTAGGAAGTACAGAGGATCAGATGGATCTTGGTGTACATGGCCATAGATCCCTGATGGCAGCAGCACAGGTAGATAAGGTGGTTAAGAAGGCATATGAGATACTTGCCTTTATCAAACGAGGCATAGAATATAAGAGCAAGGAGGTTATGTTGGAGTTATATAAAATGCTATTTAAGCCATCACTGGAGCACTGTGTGCAGTTCTGGTCACCACACTATTAGAAGGTTGTGATTGCACTCAGAAGGTGCAGAGGAGATTTGCCAGAATGTTGCCTGGGCTGGAGAATTTCAGCTATGAAGCGAGACTGCATAGGCTAGGGTTGTTTTCCTTAGAGCAGAGAAGACTGAGGGGGGACCTGATAGAGGTGCACAAAATTATGAGGGACGTAGATAGGATGGAGAGGAAGAAACTTTCCCCTTATCGGTGGTGTCAATAACCGGGGGTATAGATTTAAGGTAAGGGGTATGAAGTTTAGAGGTGATTTAAGGAAAGATTTTTTCACCCAGAGGGTGTTTGGAATCTGGAACTGCTTGAGGGGTTGGTAGAGGCAGGGATCTCCACAACATTTAAGAAGTATTTAGATGGGCACCTGAAATACCATAGCATACAGGGCTATGGGCTAACTACTGGAAAATGGAGTTAGAATAGATAGGTCCTTGATGGCCAGCATGGACATGATGGGCTGAAGGGCCTGTTCCTGCACTGTATATTTCTATGGGCAGAATCTTCGGCTCGGCAAGCAGGAGCGGGGCCCACTCGCCGAGGCGTAAAACGACGAGCGGTGCGTCATTCAGATTTTCAATTCGGCGGGCATGCACCTGAGTCGGCTGCACGCCCACCAAACTGTCAAAGGCCTAGTAAGGTCAGTTAACTATCAATGAAAGCAATAAACTGAGCTGCCTGTTCAACCTTAAGGTTGGTGGGCAGGTGAAGAGCCCAGGCGGCCTCTGCATTTTTCATGGAACCTCACCCATGGACGGGATGAGGTTTCTTGAAGGTTTTTAAAGTTTTGAGAAAATTTTTAATAAAATTCATAGACATGTCCCAGCTCATGCAACAGTTTCACATATCTTAAAAAATTTTATTTTCCTTTATTAAAATTTTTTAAACTTAATCTCCCTGAAGCAGCTCTGTACCTTCTGCGCTCTTTCACGCACATGCATAAAAGAGTGCAGGCCCCGACTCAGGAAAACCTCCTCATCCCATCTGCACAGGGAGCGCTCAGTGCTTCCGGGTGTGCAGGTGACAGTCAGCTGCGCGCAAGCCCACGCCCACTCCCGCACAACACCCCCCGGACGGGAGAAAATTCTACCCTATGTCTCTATGAGGCCTCACTGGTTCAGAAGTGGGATAGAGGGGGTGACTTAAAATAAGCCAGTTTTGATTTGATATTTTAGCGACTGAGCATTTTAAGAATTTTCAGGTGATCATATTAAATGAACCTAATAGATTTTTTTTGAGCAAACAATTAAAGTAGTTGACAGGAAGAATTTCTATTGATGCAGAAGGCATTCAATAAGGTTCCACAGAAGATCCTGTTAGCTAAAAGTAAAGCTCATGGAATTGAAAACAAATTATTGACATGGTTAGAAGGTTATTTAGGTGGTAGCAGACAGATAGTAGGGATGATAGATGTGTGCTCAAATTGAAAGAAAGTGACTAGTGCCGTCCCATAAGGATCTTATGCTGGGGCCTCAGCTATTCACGATATTTATCAATGACTGAAAATAACACAATAAAGAACCATTTTTTCAAGTTTGCCAATGGTACAAAGATTGGTGAATTAATAAGTGGCTGTTATGTTCTGCTTCCCTTGATGTAAAGTAACCAATCATACACAGGCATGGTGAAACAATAATGTAGGCTTTTTATTTGAAGGTAAGACCACATTTATATAGTTTTCACTAGGAGGCTAAACTAAGTACAGTACATCTGACTTATACTGTTGTTATATCACTTTCAGAATGATGTCCCTTTAAGAAGCACAACATGCAGATGAGCCAGGTACCTGGATGTCATTTGACCAGGAGTCTGGCCTTTCTCTGCACTGTACTTCCTTAGACAACAGGATGTCTAGAGATTGCTCTACTGCTTGTACTGATTTAGCTGTAAATAAATTGCACCAGAGAACCTCAAGTAAACAGAATCCATGTACCTAATTTGTGTGACATATAGATAGCACAAGGATATTACTACATGACGTAGAGTGGTGGTTGTTCTCTTTGAAGTGAAAAAGTAGAACAAGGAATACAAGCTTGAAGAACAAGGGTAGAAATGGCAGATAAGATTAAAAAGCACTCCAGAAATTCCCACAGATCAGAAAACAAACAAAAACAAGCACTATAAATGGAAGAAACAAGGCTCACCTATTTCACAAACTGTGAGTATCTTTGGGTTGGGCAAGTCTGGGCAAGCAGCCAGCTGCCTCAGGATAGTGTTACTTAATGTAAAGGGCAGTTGGAAACAGAGCTGAAGGTGCAGAGTTAAATAAAATAACAAAAAATTAAAAAGGCACACCAAATACAGTGTGGAAAAGTAAAGTATAAAGCAAAAGAAAAAACAAAAAGCAGAGAGCACAGCAGGAACATTGACTGAAGGCACATAAAAAAATCCTGTGTATCAATAGTTCTTGAAAAGTCAAAAAAACAAACAAGAACATTCCTGCACACTAAAAGTGCCTGAAAAAGGCTGAAGAAAAGCAGATGATGGCTACCAAATGCCATAGCATGAACTGAAAGGCCACCGATGTCCTATTCAAATCCAAACTTCTTAAACAAAGAATGCAACTATGCTTCATTGACCAAGCAGTTGCAGAACTGGATACGCAAGCAATGAAAATACTAATAGCAATTGGTAACCAGGGATTACACAGATTTAATATATCTGGGCCAGGGATTTTCAGTTGGTGTGCGGGGCTGGGCCCAACCCACTGGCACATAAAATGACGCACGTTGACATCGGGTGTGCATCCCAACATCATCGCGCTGTCTCACAATGTTTCATTTGGCGGGCGAGCGCCTTTAAATTTTTTAGGAAACCTCATCCATGAGTGGGATGAGGTTTCCCAAAGCTTTTACAACTTAAGTTTCTATGAAAAATAAAAACATGTCCCATCTCATGTGACACAGTCACATGAGATGGGACATGTTTCATTAAATTTTCATTGTCTATTTTTTTAACAATTGCTTCAATCTCCCTGATGCAACTCTGCGCCTCTGGGAGATTGAAGCCCCCTTTCGCATGCATGGGCAAAAGAGCGCTGGACCCGACTCTCTCCCCCTCCCTCTGTCCACACAGGAGTGCTACCCCTCATATATTATGCTGGGTAGGCCTTAATTGGCCCACCCGCGTAAAATGGCGATGCAGAACCAATTGGGGGCAGCGGATGGCTTCCCAACAACCCTTGCCCACTCCCACCGAGCCACCCGACACAGGAAAAGTTCTGCCCTTGGTTTATTTGATGAGGGCCAGAAAGACCCCACAACGATATGGAAAGAGCTAGAGGATCGGCTTGGGGTAAGAGTAAATTTTATAATTCATTGCCTCTAATTGATGTCCTGCAGGGATCAATAGACTAATTGGTCAGCTGATGCCATAGCACGGGCAATGTATGTGATTTTTCCGAGACTGAATTGTCAGAGTGAAGAATGGAGTTGGTGAATTGCTTCAACAACTGTTGAAGCTTTTCAAAAAGACTTCTTGGAAAAAAAGAAACGTCGTAGCATTGATGTGCTGCTAGAAGATGGCTGGAAGTACAAAGTCGTTGTAGACAGACAACACCATCTGCAAGCACTCGCTGCAGCTAACAGTATCGGCACAATGGACAGGCCACAAACAGCAAGCAAGCTCTGTGGTAAGTGTGGTTTGTCTCACCCACCGCAAAGATGCCCTGCATTCCAAGATCCGTGCAAGACATGTGATGCAAAAGGACACTGGGCCTGCTTATGCATGAAATCTGGCTCCAGAGTCAAGAGGACACAAACAAACCTAAGCCAGGAACAGCAAAAAGGCGAGCGCCAGAGACCTGCGCAAACGCAAGCCGATGCACAAAGTTTGCAACAAGAAAGACTTGAGTCGAGGCCTAGAGTGTTGACCAGAGGATGAACGGAATTTCCACATTGTGAATGTTACACATTGCTTGGATGAAGTCAGACCACTGGAAGCTTTGCCACTATCATATGCTCAAAGAAAGTTGGCAAACATAAACTCAAGACCAAGACTGACATGGAAGCTAGCACAAATAGGATTATCAGTCTGAATCCTGAAGAACATGTTCCTGGATCATTGGACATCAATGGTACAACCGACATTTGCTGAATTGATTGCATACAACGGGTCACCAATCCCTTGCATTGGTACTCTAACAATGCGATGCAGCTATGGCAATTTGTCATGGAAGCCACAGATATTTTACCTGGCAGGCACGAGTGGACCAGCAGTGGCAGGACTACCAGTATGTATAGATCTCAACATTGTGACTACCCACAAGATCACCAAAGTACCAATGGAAGCAGAAGAGACCAAGAAAACTCGCATTGAGTCAGTCCAGGAACTACAACAATTGTACCCAAACAGGTTTGACACCATTGGAGGTTTCAAAGGTGATGCTGCACTGCAATCTGGGAAGGCACAATTCCATCAATGAACCCTCCCAGAGATTGCAGCATTCACACGCAAGAAAAGCTTAAGTATGAGCAGGATGACATGGAATGCAAAGGCATCATCTGCTGTATGCATCACCACACAGACCAGAACCAGTAGTTCAGTCAAGAAGGATGGTGCAATCGGGGTATGTCTAGACCCTGGACATCTAAACCTCTCCCGAAATAGATGCCCTCACAAGACTCCAACACTGGAGCTACTGAATCTCAGGTTCACAGGAGCTAAATTGCTCTCCAAGCTGGATGTCAAACATGGATATTGGTTGGCTGACTTGGTTTAGGAATCTCAGGAAGTCACCACCTTCAAAAGACGGTTTGGAAGATATTGCTTCCACAGGTTACCTTTTGACTTATCTGTTCCAGCAGCATATGGACAGAATCACAGAAAGCATGCTTGGGTGCAGATGCATCGCCGATGATGTCGCAGTGATGGCAAAACCGAAGAAAAGCATGACCAAAATCTTGACTCACTGATGGCAGTAGCTCGCCGTGAAAGGCTTGTCTTCAACAGCAAGAATCAGGTGAATCTGAGTCAGATCAATTTCTTTGTCTCCACGATTTAGGGAAAGCCCAAGATGTCAGACACATGCCTGCCCCACAGAACAAAGAAGACCTACAGCGATGCCTTGGATTTTTCAACATCTTGGCACCATACATTTTGAACTTTTCTGACAAAGCATCATCATTGAGAGAGCTACTGAAGAAAGGCATATCATATGTGTGGTGGGAGGACCACCAACATATATTTGAGTCTCTCAGACAATCGCTGTTGGCAGATACAGTGCTACTACCCAAGTAAAAGGATTGCCCTGGATGCCTCGCAGGAAGGACTAGGAGCGTGTATCATGCAAGGTGGCAAAATGATCACATTCGGATCCAGAAGCCTATCTCAAACACAATCCAATTACTCCAACCTACAGCTTGAGACACTCGCTCTGGTATTTGGGATCACAAAATTCCACACTTACCTGTTCAGTAGGCAGTTCGCTGTAGAAATAGATCATAAGCCACTGGAGATGATTGCGCAAACCATTGATAAGTGCAACATCTCAGCAACAATGACTCCTCATAAAAGTACATGGATACCACTTCGACGCCTGCTATAATCCTGGTACCAAAATGGCCACCTCGGATACATTGAGTAGATTGCCAAATCCAAACAAGGATGTATATTCCATTGGATCTACAAGTAGACAGCATGAACATCGAGGTGGAATATGTGCTCAAAATCAATCTACTGCATTTTGGTTAGCACAAGTGTTACTAAACTCAATCAGAAACAGCTAATTACCCACAAATGAAGGAACTGTGGAAAGTTATGATAGAAGGATGGTCTAACATGAAAAAATAGGTGCCAGCCAACCTCAGATGTTTTTGGCTATAAAGGGATGAAGTCGGTATCTTGAGAGGCCTCATTTTCAAAGGGAAACAAATATTTGTGCCTGAAGATCTCCAGCAGAACACATTGTCTCAACTATACCAAGGACATGTGGGTATAGAGCGGACAAGACGACTGGTACGTGATATGGTGTATTGGCCAAGGATTAACAGTGACATTGAGAAGTTAGTGAGGGTGTGTGAGGTATGCCAGAGCCACCAGCCACAAAAATGTAAAGAACCTCGACAACCTCATGAGTTTTCGTCAGTTGCTTGATCCGAAATCATCACTGCTCTATTTACTAAAAATGGAGACAACTTTATCTTAGTCGCCGATTACTTCTCTAAATTTCAGTTGACAGGTAGGAAGGGACAGGTCAAGCATATCAGTGGCAGACACATTGGGTGCAACTTTGTCTCTTTATTTCAGGTGCAAAGGAACACAAGCTCCAACAACTCATCGACACCAACACCCATCCAGGACCCGCCACCCCGCCTGTCCCTCTGTCTCCATCCCGTCTTCCAACCCCAGCCCCGGCCGTGTATTCACCATACCCCCTGACCTTCCCCTCTCTGATGCTGAATGTTCAAGTGCTCAGCAAAGGACTTAGTTTCATACCCTTATTCCCTCATCCCAATGAATTTCGGGCTCGGCACAATGCTGAACTCTTCTTCTGCCGCCTTCGTCTCCGTGCTCACTTCTTTGGGCAGCAGTCCTCTCCCCGTTCAATGGATCCTTTTACCCACCTCCAATATTCTCCTTCCACCTGGACCCCTCCCTCTGGAATCTTACTTCTCTTGATCATTTCATTGAGAACTGTCGGCGTGATATTAGTCGTCTCAATTTCTCTGCTCCTCTCACCCATTCTAACCTGTCTCTCTGTGAACTTGCTGCATTCCATTCTCTCAGGTCCAACCCTGACATTGTCATCAAACCCGCTGACAAGGGTGGTGCTGTTGTTGTCTGGCACACCGACCTCTACCTCACAGATGCTGAGGGTCAACTCGCAGATACTTCCTCCTACCTTCCCCTGGACCATGACACCACCACTGAACATCAAGCCATTGTTTCCAGGACTGTTACTGACCTCATCTCCTCTGGAGATCTTCCTTCCACAGCTTCCAACCTGATAGTCTCCCAACCTCGGACGGCCCACTTCTACCTCCTACCCAAAATCCACAAACAGGACTGTCCCAGCAGACTGATCGTGTCAGCCTGTTCCTGCCCCACGGAACACATTTCTTGCTATCTTAACTCCATTCTCTCTCCCCTTGTCCAATCCCTTCCCACCTACATCTGTGATTCCTCTGACACCTTATGTCACATCAACAATTTTCAGTTCCCTGACCCCAACCGCCTCCTCTTCACCATGGATGTCCAATCCCTCTACACTTCCATCCCCCACCAGGATGGTCTGATGGCTCTCCACTTCTTCCTCGAACAGAGGCCCGAACAATCCCCATCCACCACTACTCTCCTCCGTCTGGCTGAACTTGTTCTCACACTGAACAGTTTCTCCTTTAACTCCTCTCACTTCCTACAAATAAAAGGTGTGGCTATGGGTACCCACATGGGCCCCAGCTATGTCTGTCTCTTTATGGGGTATGTAGAACATTCCTTGTTCCAGTCCTACTCCGGCCCCCTCCCACAACTCTTTCTCCGGTACATCGATGATTACTTCAGTGCTGCTTCATGCTCTCGTCTGGACCTGGAAAAATTTATTAATTTTGCTTCCAATTTCCACCCCTTCATCATTTTCACATGGTCCATCTCTGACACTTACCTTCACTTCCTTGACCTCTCTGTCTCAATCTCTGGTGATAGACTGTCCACCAATATCCATTACAAGCCTACCGACTCCCACAGCTACCTTGACTACAGCTCCTCACACCCCGCTTCCTCCGTCGCATCTATTCTGATGATGCCACTTTCAAAAACATTTCCTCTGACATGTCCTCCTTCTTCCTTAACCGAGGTTTTCCACCCACGGTGGTTGACAGGGCCCTCAACCGTGTCCGGCCCATCTCCAACGCATCTGCCCTCACACCTTCTTCTCCCTCCCAGAAACATGATAGGGTCCCCCTTGTCCTCACTTATCACCCCACCAACCTCCGCATTCAAAGGATCATCCTCCGCCATTTCCGCCAACTCCAGCATGATGCCACCACCAAACACATCTTCCCTTCACCCCCCTGGCAGCATTCCGCAGAGATAGTTCCCTCCGGGACACCCTGGTCCACTCCTCACTCACCACCTACATCTCAACCACTTCCTATGGCACCTTCCCATGCAACCGCAGAAGGTGGAACACCTGCCCATTTACTTTCCCTCTCCTCACCGTCCAAGGGACCAAACGTTCCTTTCAAGTGAAGCAGCACTTCACTTGCACTTCCCTCAATTTAGTCTACTGCATTTGTTGCTCCCAATGCGATTTCCTCTACATTGGAGAGACCAAATGCAGACTGGGTGACTGCTTTGCAGAACACCTTTGGTCTGTCTGCAAGTTTTACCCAGACCTCCCTGTCACTTGCCATTTCAACACCCCACTCTGCTCTCATGGCCACATGTCTGTCCTTGGCTTGCTGCATTGTTCCAGTGAAGCTCAACGCAAACTGGAAGAACAGCATCTCATCTTCCTACCAGGCACTCTACAGCCTTCCAGACTGAATATTGAGTTCAACAAATTCTCTCCTCCGACCTTTCTGACCCCCTATTTTTTTTTCCAATAATTTATGTAGATTTTTCTTTTCCCACCTACTTCCATTATTTTTAAATGTATCTCCATCCATTGTTTTATCTCTACCTTTTAGCCTTTTTTGATTCCTTCACCCCATCCCACCCCCACTAGGGCTATCTGTACCTTGCTTGTCCTGCTTTCTACCCTTAATCAGCACATTCCTTAGATAATATTACCACCTTCAACATCTCTTTGCCCTTTTGTCTGTGACATCTTTTGGTTATCTCCACCTATCACTGGCCCTCTATCCAGCTCTACTTGTCCCATGTCCCACCCCACTGCCCCCCCGCACCCCCCCTCCCGCCCCCCCACCCCCACCCCTCCAAAACCACCTTATATTTCACCTCTCTTCTATTTTTATTACTAGTTCTGCTGAAGGGTCATTCGGACTCGAAACATTAACTGTGCTCCTCTCCGCAGATGCTGCCAGATCTGCTGAGTTCTTACAGGTATTTTTGTTTTTGTTTTACATTGGGTGCAATATTCAGTCTGTTTGGTGCACCTGATGAAATCAAATCATTTTTGACAATGGGCCACAGTATACAGGCAGACCTTTGAGGGACATGCGCGTCAAATGGGGCTTGAAGCATGTGACATTCTCACCACAGTACTCCTGATCTAACGGCCTCGCTGAGCAGATGGTTCACACCATCAAATCACTTATCCTGAAATATAGGGCATCAAAACAAGGTTTTCGTGTTGCCATGTTACAACTCCGAGCTATACCTCTGGATATGGGTTTACCATCATCAGCAGAGATCATGTTTGGAAGGCAAGTGAGAATGATCTTGCCAAGCAATCACCTATCCAAGTTCTCTGAGATGCAGGACACATTTCTCAAAAAACAAGAAAGGATGAAGATGATGCATGACCAGCATGCAAGTACAGAATTACCTCTGCTACACATAGGAAAAAAGGTTAGGGTCACACACCCCACAATGGAAACTTGGTTACCCACAGAGTTATCCAAAGTGTGCAATGAACCCAGGCCATATGAAGTCACAACATCCGACAGAGCAACGTTGAGGAGGAACAGAAGCCAGCTAAGAGAAATGCACAACATGCCAACTACAGACAACCAACACGAAAGAGCACACCCAGACGATGACAATGTGATGGAATGCAGGACAACCAACAACACGCCTGTGAATCAAAAACAGCCAAGGGCGAACCCCACATCTGCAGAAGGTTACACCATAACATGATCCGGAAGAGTTGTCAAACTACCGAAATGATATATGGACTCCTAGAATTCCAAACTCATAATGTTTACAAGCATTATTTCTGTTCTTGTGAATCTTACAATCCCTATCCTTATATAATTAAGTTTGCTATTACTTAGTGTCACTTGTAACGTATGAGATTTATCTTTGGAAAGAAAGGGGATGTTGTAATATCACTTTAGGAATGATGTCCCATTAAGAAGCTCAACATGCAGATGAGCCAGGTTCCTGGATGTCATCATGTGCCCAGGAGCCATGGCCTCACCCTGCACTGTAGTACCCTAGACAACATGATGTGTCTACAGATTGCTCTACTGCTTGTACTGATGTAGCTGGAAATAAACCCCACCAGAGATCCTCAAGTAAACGGAATCCACATACATCACTTGTGTTACATATAAATAGCACAAGGATATCGCTACATCTACCACTGCTGTTTACAGGCTGACTACAATTCATGGGATCAATAAATCATGTCTTGTGTCAGAGGTAGTAGTCATTGACAGCAGTTTAAGATATACCTCCTTAAAGGTGCATGCCATCATGTCACAGCAGTTGTCAGGAGCTTAAAGTCATTTTAAAAATCGATCGATTAAATAAGTAGGCAAAACTGTGGTTGAGAACTTTCAGTTTAAGTAAATGTTAGGTCATCCATTTTGAAACAAAAAGGGATAAACCCAAGTATTATTTAAATGGTGAAAAGCTAGAAACAGCAGAGATTCAAAGAGATTTAGGAGTCCATGTACAAAAAATGAAATGTAGTGATCATGTACAAAAAAAACTTGAGCAAAACGGCAAATGGAATGTTAGCCTTCATAACTTGAGGGTTAGGATGAAAAGGGAAGGAGGTTTTGTCACAGGTTTACAAAGCGCTGGATACAGCACATCTGGAGTACTGTGGACAGCTCTCGGCACCACAACTTAGAGCCTTGAAAACAGTGTACCACAAATTTACCCGAGTGTGACTGAGCTCCAAGGATCAGATTATGAGGAGAGATTACATAAACCAAGCTTGCATTCCCTTGAATATAGAAGGTTGAGGAGTGATTTGATTGCAGTTTATTATTTTGAAAATAAGTGATAGGATAGATAGATTTTTTTCTGCTGTGGGGGGATGTAGGGCAAGGGGACATAACCTTAAAATCAGATTCAGGTATTCAGGAGAGAAATTAGGAAACATTCCTTCTTTCATAGAAAGGTAGAAGAGTGGAACTTTCACACAAAAAGCTGTAGATGCTAGCTCAATTAATAATTTTAAATCTGAGACCAATAGATCTTTACTAGCCAAAGCATAAATGGATGTAGAGCCTAAGTGTGTAGATAGTATTGGACGCAGCTCAGCCATGATCTGACTGAAAGGCAGAACAGTTTGGAGAGGCTGAATGGCCTGCTCCTGTCTTATATACTTAGAATTTTAATGTGGATTGAACTGAATTTCCAAAATAAGCTACTTCAATTAATATAGGGCAAGATTTTCAGGTTCTCAGGCAGGTGCAGTGGGCGGGCCCGGGAGCAGCCAGGAAATGGTCCTCTGCCTGCGATCGGCACCGGCAACCATAAGGTTGGACGGGCAGCAAAAAATAACTTTTAATTAATTGGTTAATGGCCTTATTAGGCCTCTTACTTGTCGGCGGGCATGCTACTGACTCTTGTGCGTGCCCACCGACCGAAATATCGCGCGAGTGCACAATGACGTCGGGATGCTCACCTGACATCATCGCGCACTATTTTACGCTCTATCGGGTCGGGCGCACACCTGCCCGTGGGACGTAAAATCCTGCCCATAATTTGTGTTACCAAGTCATCTAAAATTTTCATGAGTTTCAGCTATCCTTAGGAAAACCTGATGCTACCTTGTCATGACAGAAACATGAAGCATGCATGCAAGGCAGGAAATTACCTTGCATTTGTTTAGTGATTTTGTGTCTTCAGGATAGTCCAAAGTATGTTACACCAGTGAGGATGAACTTGGTTTTGGCTGCTGGCACAAAACAGGCAATCGTAATTGGAAGCTGGTTGTAGATCCCAACTGATTTTCTTCTCCATTTTCTCTCAGTACTGTACTACAGTCAAGGATATATGCTCAAGGAGTTGGGATTGATCCCGCAATCTTTTATCTCAGAGGCAAGAATGGCACCACTAAGCAAAGGCTGACACACAGGTAGCAGTAACATAATTAAAAACCTGACAGAATCGATATTAATCTTTGAATTGAAAATAATGTAATTGGTTGGCAGAGTGTCTTTTACCACTTATATATGGTGCCACATCATGGTGGGATACAGATTTGAGCACAAAATTGCCTTTGCTGGAGGCCTGAAATATAGATTACCTAAGGTCACTTCTAATCATTAGAAGTGTAGGAGTAGCAAAGTAGTAAGGCATCTGCTTGTTTGGGATGTTAATACTTGAGAAGGAACATGTAGAAACTACAACATGAAAACATGCCATTTGGCCAAACTACTCTATATCGGTGCTTATCCTCCACATGAAATGGCTCTCATCCCATTCTGCCACATTATTCCACCTTTTTGTTTATTCTTCTTGGTTCAACTGCATATCTATCCATTCTCTTCTTCAATTATGAACTCCGGAGCCCAGTGTTCTTCATTGTAAAATTATTTCTCTTGCTCTTTGTAAATAGGCATTTAAATTAGTGAGGGGAATTTTGTTCTTAAAGAACAGCCAAAATTCTATATACAAAAGCATACAGAAATTAGCAATAATTTTCTTCTATACTCCCCATAGATACAATTAGGGAAATATTCTCATTGGTTTAAGGAAGAAACAAGTGCCTAAAATTTCCTTAATGCATGCAGATTTGATGGAAACAGCACACTGTAAATGTTTCCAAAACTTGAATCATCACATGGCTGTTTTTCACTGGATATTCTACATTTAATTTCTTAACATATTCAGTGTGAAATCTTGCCTGCATAGTGATCTACCTGAGGGAGTGTATGCATTAGGAATACAGCTGACGGTAATTTACAGAGCTCCACCATCACTTCAATGATTACATTCTCACCTGCAAGTTAAAGGAAGGGGTATTAAGCCTCCATAATGAAGAGGCCTCACCCGTTGTTATCCATAGTTAAGTAATGCTGTAGTTATCTCATGCTAGAGATAGATAGATCCTTGACTAACAATGGAGTCAAAGGCTTTTGGGGATAGGCAGAATGTAGAGTTGAGGCCACAATCAGATCAGCCATGGTCTTATTGAAGGGTGGAGCAGACTTGAGGGGCTGAATGGCCTACTTGTACATCCGGTGTGATACACTTACTGTTGGACTACTGTCAATGTGTCAATCCATCAGCTGCACAGAGAGCTGTATGAAATACATTTGATTAAGCTCCAGCATTTTGAGTCCAAAAGTGCGATTATTTCGAACTTATGAGAGCCAGGAGACATAACATAGTGATAGCAGGTGTCTGTGAATATGATTCAAACATTTAAATAGATAAGGTGTTGAATAATATTGAGAAGAAATAACCCAAATTAGTGCCAGAAAGAGAGAAAAACTGAGTGAATCGTACAAAAACAAAATGGCTACTGCCACAGCAATAGACCCATAGCTCCAGCCCATGATGACTTGGGAAGCTGGTGATGTCATAGTGGCATTTGAGAAGTTTAAACAAAAGTGCAGATTAACATTCAATAGCTTTCTAAAACACGCAAGTGAAGAGGATGAGTCAGCAATGTGTTTAGTGGACAGGAGAGAAGGGATTAAATTTATTTAATAACTGGGAGATGAGTGAGGATGGCAATAAAAACCTAGACCATTTTTTTGAAAAAGTCAGCACACATTTCCAGCCAAAGTCAAATCATTGGATCCACTGATATGAATTTAAAGGCCTGAGATAGAAACCAGGTGAGCCAATTGGCAATTTCTTAACGAGTGAAAAATACAGCCAGCAAATGTAAATTCAAGGACAAGATGAAATGCTGCTAGATCCATTCACTTGGGGATCTACACACCCTGAAGCACAAAAATATTTGATTGGAAAGGACAAGCTCACAATATCGTAAGTTGTAGAAACTGCCAGAGGACATGAAGCCACGAGTTAACAGACGAAGATGCTGACTGCCGAAGCAGCTAGTTTTAGTTAACTCAGGAGAATTGCAACAGGGTGGATGTGGTGAAACAACAACAAAAGAATGCAAACCAGACAGAAAGATGTGCAAGAGGTATGGATGACCACATGAGTTCACCGACAGAAGGAAACGTCCCACACGCGGATCAAACTGCAGAGTTTGTAGAAAGCCTAATCACTGGATAATGATGCTTAGAACAAAGAAGATGAAATCAGTTATCCGAAACACAGCAGCAGGGACAATGAGAGGAAAACAAACAAAAACATTCATACCCTTGAAGATGACAATGAGGTTGAAGACACAATAGACATAGGAACTAGGCCACTGCATATGACCATTCCCAGAGAAAAGAAATTCACGCATTCAGTTCAGGAAGAGGGTGAGAAATAAGCCTGAGAAATAACCATAAACTAAAAGCTGAAGATTGATACCAGAGCACAGAATTACATAACTATACCAGAAGATCTTGGCTGAAAATTTGAAAGAAAGTGATTACTCAAGGAAAGATGCTCTGAAATCAAGCAACATCATGCTAACGGCATATGAGGGAACTGAGATTCTACAGCTAGAAACAACGCGAATTGGAGGGAGACACAAAGAAAAAGATGTTAACCGTATATTCTAAGTTACTGAAATAGGTGGTCCTGCTGTCTTTGGGTTGAGCAGTTGCAATGAGCTGCTGCTTATCTCAATAAACCATGAGATGAAGGAGATGACACTGAGGGTTGAAGATAGTACATCCATTGAAAAGTGCCCTCTGATCAGAAACAAGTAAGATCTGGTACAGATGTTTCCACAGTGATTTGATCAATTTGATTATCACCTTACTATTGATCCGGGGAAGGAACCAATAATCCACATCCTAGGTAAATTACCAATAGAACTAAAAGGAAAGCTTGAAAAGAGAGATCCATGAGATGAAAGAAAATGTCACATCAGAGTCACAGAGCCTACAGGTTGGATAAAGTTCATTGTGGTAAGACAGAGGCCAAATGGACAGCTAAGAATTTGCCTGGATCCCGAAGATCTTAACTCAAACAATAAAAGGAATTGCTACCCTATTCCAACACTGGAAGAGTTCACTCCAGCACCTGCAGAGGCAAAGCTTGATGACAGAAATGGTCACTGGAATGTGAAGATTGATGAGAAATCTTCACTGTCGACAACATTCAATGCACAGTGTGATGGGACAGCTGATGCTAAATGCTAAGTTGTTCAAATCCCAAAGGGAAACTTGAAACAACTGTCACAAATTGTTTTGCAACCTGGATAAATTTTGAGATGCATGTCTTGAATTCAATAGTAATAAGACCACCAAGTGTTACAGATTTTTTACAAAACTAGGTTAAACATCTATTGATATGAGAAATGATTTTAAACACATACCTAGATCTACA
This sequence comes from Carcharodon carcharias, assembly GCF_017639515.1. Classification (NCBI taxonomy): domain Eukaryota; kingdom Metazoa; phylum Chordata; class Chondrichthyes; order Lamniformes; family Lamnidae; genus Carcharodon; species Carcharodon carcharias. Next base: position 93,811,935 of record NC_054471.1, read on the forward strand.
AATTACTACTACGATAACTTCTAAATCCCCTAATTAATCTGAATCCCAGTTACACTTTTGTTATGGCTACAGTAAGACACATAGGGCAGAATTTTCTGCCTGTCAGGCGGGTCAGCCCGATCCAATCTCCGGCGGACGGGGAGCCAATCCCTGGCGGAGAAGCGGGCAACACATTTTATGTAGGTGGGCCAATTAAGGCCTGCCCAGCATGACATCTGGCGGGAAGCGCTATGCGCTTCCTGTGCAGGTGGAGAGGGGGGCGATTCCCCAAAAGTGAGAGTGCATTCTTTTGTGCATGCACACATCTCCCTGAGGCTAACTGCTGCCTCAGGGAGATCACTGACAGTTTTTAAAAAATTAAAAATAGAAAAAAAACTTCCCTAACATGTCCCCCTCATGTAACAATGTCACATGAGATGGAACATGTTCATAATTTACAATATAACTTTATTAAACTTCTTAAAACCCTGCTTGAAACCTCATCCCGCCAGTGGATGAGGTTTCTTTTTTTTTTCAGAAGCCCGTCGGGGCTCCTGGCTGAGGGAATTACCCCCCGCCTGCACAGGGAGCGCATGGCGCTTCCTGGCTGATGTCACGTTGGACGGGCTTTAAGTGGTCCAGCCACATAAAATGACGGCACACCCCCAATTGGGGGCACTGATCGGAGGCCCGCCTGCCCGAGCCCGCTCCTGCACTTCCTCCCTAACGGTGTGGGGGGGGGGGGGGGGCAAATTCTTCCCCAAGTCTTTGGAATTTATCTTTCTGATAATAAAAATCTCTCATAGCACTAAGTTTTACCAGTAATCTTTGGGAAAAATAAACATACTGGGCAGAATTTTCTGCCCGTTGGGCGGGCTGGCATGACCCAATCTCTGGCAGGTGGTGAGCCAATCCCCACCGGAGAAGTGGGCACTGCCACCATTGTAAGTGGGTGGGCCAATTAAGCTATGCACTTCCTGTGCGGGCAGGGGGGGATTCCCCAAACTGAAGCATACGAACAAAAGAGCGTACATCTCCCTTGAGGCTAAGTGCTGCCTCGGGGAGATCGCTGACAGCTGTATAAACTTTAAAAATAGAAAAATAATAAAATCCTTAACATGTCCCCCTCATGTGACAATGTTTTTTCAGAAGCCCATCGGGGCTCCTGGCCTGCCCGCCAACCTTAATGTTGGCCGGGCAGGTCTTTAATTGTTCCACATATCCTGTCAAAAGCCTCAATTGGCCATTGACAGGTCGGATGGCGGACAGCTGATCTCTCTGTGCCCCTGCGTTCCTGAAAATTTAAATGGGGTGGGATGACGGGCGTTCCTCCAACGTCATCCCGCATCATTTTGCCATCGGTGAGCAGGCCCCCGCAGCCCCCCCATGCTCGCCGACGGCAAATCCAGTCCACTATTTCTAAACTTCACATGGCTAAATGACACATTTCACCCCTCCTTTGAAAACAATCTATCCTGGTTTATTTAAAAACGCAGATGTCCTTTTACACCTTACAGTCCTAAACTTCCCCCATGTTTTCCATGTTTACATCAAAGGCTATAGACCAGATGCCTTTAATCCAATTAAGTCTCATACACACACACACACACACATACAGACACAGATACCACTAATTTACAATTAAACCCAATTACGATAATTATTATATCTACCTGACATCCCCCTCCTTATTAAAAAATGAACCATCATAATTTTTAAAAAGACTTCATTTTTATTAACCCATCTTATACTATCTCCTATCCTTATCTATATACTTACACTATTACATTGACAGATGCATGCACTAACGCAACAATTTATACACAAGTCCTTCATATCAACAGGCATCATTTCAGTCCAGTGTCCAGGTTTTAAATTTCCAATTTTCCCTTTAAGCTTCAAACTCTTGATAATGCATCTGCAATCAGATCTTCTTTTCCCACTACATGTATAATCTGTAGATTAAACGGTTGCAATAATAAACTCCATCTGAATAGCATTGCAGTTCTGTCTCAAAATCTGTCCAGAAACTTTGAAGGATTGTGGTCTATATAAACAATTGTTTCTGACGAATTGTTTGCAACGTAACTCTCAAAATGCTGCAATGCTAACACAAAAACCAAAGTTTCCTTTTTGATCCTTGAATATCTTCTTTGTTGTTCATTCAAATTCTATGAACAATACCCTATTGGTTTTTCAATTCCAGTATCATCTTCTTGTAAAGGTACGGCCCTAATGCCTATATCACTTGTGTCAATGGCCAACTTGGCCTGGCATAATTGGGTACTGCCAAAATGGTGTCATAGTTAATACAGTTTTCAAACTGTCAAATGACGTCTGACACTCCTGTGTCCATTGAAACTTCTTGTTCTTTTTTAATAGTTCAGTCAGTGGAGCAACCACAATGCTAAAGTTTAGTACAAATTTCTGATAAAGCCCGCTCATGTCCAGAAATCTCAAAACTTCTCGCTTCATTGTAGGCACAGGAAAATTCACGATAGCTTTGAATTTCACATCTCTTGGTGCCAGCTTGCCATGTCTAATGGTGTGGCCTAGGCACATAACTTGCACTTTTGCAAATTCACTTTTAGCCAAATTCACCACAAAATTAGCTTCTTGCAATCGAGCAAATAATTCTTCCAGATTGTGTAAATGCTCCTCCCATATCTGACTGAAAACTATCAAGTCGCCAATATAAACAGCACATTTGCCTGGACCTGCAATTACTGTGTTTGTCAGTTTTTGAAATGTTGCAAGTGCATTTTTAATACCAACTGGCATGACTGTAAACTAATATAGTCCATCTGGCATCACAAAAGCTGATATCTCCTTTGCTCTCCTCGATAACGGTACTTGCCAATACCCTTCCAGTAAGTCAATCTTTGTGATAAATTTTGATTGTCCCACTTTCTCAATACAATCTTTCAACCATGGTATAGGATATGAATCCATTTTTATTACTGCATTCACCTTTCGATAGTATACACTTGTCTTTGTGTTCCATCTGGTTTCGGTGCGAGCACATTAGGCAAACTCCAGTTACTGCAACTAGACTCAATGATATCATTTTGAAGCATGAATTTGATTTATTTTTGTACTTGTCATAACTTTGCCATATTTAATCTACAAGGATGTTGCCTTAGCAAAAATGAAACTTTTACAGAGACATCATGTATAGCTAAATTTGTCCTTCCAGGCCTTTTTCCACAAATATTTTTGTGTGACCACAATAACTTTTCTAAATCATTTTGACACTTGTCTGGAAGGTCACTCAATATTACATTTAAATTTTCAAGTACCTTCTCACTATCCAATTTGATTAGAGGAAAATCAGTTTCAGAATCCTGCATTCCCAATTCTTTCTCATTACCTACCACTAGTAATACCTTCTTTAGGTCCTCTTCCCTGTCAATGTACTTTTTAAGTATATTTACATGACATACCTCTGCTTCTTTCTTCTATTTGGAGTATTTATTAAATAATTCACTTCACTCAGCTTCTTTTCAATCCTGTAAGGCCCACTAAACATTGCCTTTAATGAATCATCCAGTACTGGTAACAGAACTAGTACTTTTTCACCAGCAACAAAACTAAGAGCTGTAGGTTTCCTGTCTGCTTTCATTTTCATCACTTGCTGTGAAATTTTTAACTGTTGCCTAGCTAACTTCCCTAACAAGGCCCCCAAATAGTCAAAGAGAAATAGAAGAGCAGATATGTAGGCAAATTTCAGAGAAGTGTAAAAACCATAGGGTAGTAATAGTGGGGAATTTCAACTTCCCCAACATTAACTGGGTTAGTCATAGTGTGATAGGTTTAGAGGGAGCGTAATTCTTAAAATGCATCCAAGAGAGCTTTTTAAGCCAGTATGTAGAATGTCCTACAAGAAAGGGGGTGCTCCTGGACTTAATTTTAGGGAATGAAGTCGGACAAGTAGTAGAGGTATCAGTGGGGGAGCATTTTGCAGATAGTGATCATTACTCCATTAGATTCAAGGTTGTTATGGAAAAGGACAAGGAAATCAGAGTTCTAAATTAGGGGAAGGCTGATTTTAATAAGGACAGATATGATTTGGCCAGAGTGGACTGGGAGCAGCCACTTTTATGTAAGTCTGCATCAGAGCAGTGGGACTCATTGAAGAAGGAAATAGGGAGAGTACAGGGCCAACATATTCCAGTAAAGATAAAGGGTGGGACGAACAAATCCAGGGAACCCAATGGATATACAGGACTGGGTAAAGAGAAAAAGGGAGGCTTATGGCAGATGCTGAGGGCTCAACACAGCGGAAGCCCTAGAGGAGTATAGAATGTATAGGGGGACCTTAAAAAGGAAATTAGGAGAGCAAAAAGGGGGCATGAAAAAACATCAGCAGGTAAAATAAAGAAAAATCCAAAGTTATTTTACAAGTACCTTAAGGGTAAAAGGATAACTAGGGAAAGAATAGGGCCCATTAAGGACCAATAGTGGTCATTTGTGTGTGAAGCCGGAAGACGTAGGTAGGGTTCTAAATGAATACTTAGTGTCGGTGTTCACGTGAGAAGGACAATGTGGGTATGGAAATCAGGCAGAAGGACTGTGATGTAGGTAAATAAAGTAGCATAGAAATGGAGGAGTTTCTAAGTGGTCCGGCAGGCTTAAAAGTAGATAAATCTCCAGGCCCGGATTAAATGTATCCCCGGCTGTTGAGTGAGGTGGGGGGAGTTATCAGGGGCACTGTCTATAATTTTCAATGCCTCTCTGGCCACAGGAGAGGTGCCAGAGGACTGGAGGACTGCCAATGTGGTACCATTATTCAAGAAAGGAGTAAGGGATAAACCAGGGAACTACAAGCCAGTCAGTCTAACCTCAGTGGTGGGGAAACTATTGGAAGCAATTCTGAGGGATAGAATTAATCTACGCTTGGAGAGGCAGAGATTAATCAAGGGCAGTCAGCATGGTTTTGTTAAGGGAGGTCATGTCTGACCAATTTGAATTTTTCAAAGAGGTGACCAGGTGTGTAGATGTGGGCAATGCATTTGACGTAGCCTACTTGGACTTCAGCAAGGCTTTTGATAAGGTCCTTTCACTATATCACAATGAGCAGATGATGCAAAAATTGCTGGGGTGGTAAATAGTGAGGAGGATAGCCATAGATTACAGGGGGATATGGATGGGCTGGTCAGATGGGCTGATTAGTGGCAAATGGAATGTAATCTGAATAAATTTGAGGTAATGCACTTAGGCAGGACAAACAAGGCACGGGAATACACAATGAATGGTAGGACCCTGGGAAGTACCGAGGATCAGAGGGACATTGGCGTGCATTTCCACCGGTCCCTTAAAGGTAGTGAGACAGGTAGTAAGGTGGTTAAGAAGGCATATGGGATACTAGCCTTTATTAGCCGAGGCATAGCATATAAGAGCAGGGAGGTTATGCTGGAACTGTATAAAATGCTGGTTAGGCCACAGTTCTGGAATCCGAATTATAGGAAAGATGTGATTGCTTAAAGAGAGAGTGCAGAGGAGATTTACCAGGATGTTGCCTTGGCAGGAGAGTTTTAGTTACGAGGAGAGACTGGATAGACTGGGGTTATTTTCCTTGGAGCAGAGGAGTTAGAGGGGGGACATGATTGAGGTGTATAAAATTATGGGGGGGCATAGATAGGGTACACAGGAAAGAACTTTTCCTCTTGGTGGAGGGGTCAATAAACAGGTGGCATAGGTTTAAGATAAGAAGCAAGAAGTTTAGAGGGGATGTGAGGAAGAATTTTTTCACCCAGAGGGTGGTGGGAATCTGGAACTCACTGCCTGAAAGGGTGGTAGAGGCAGAAACCCTCATAACATTTAAAAAGGATTTGGATGTGCACTTGCGATGCCATGGCATATACAAGGCTATGGGCCTTGTGCTGGAAAATGGGATTAGAATAGTTAGGTACTTGTTTGATCAGTGCAGACTCGATGGGCCAAAGGGCCTTTGTCTGTGCTGTAGACCTCTATAACTCTATGACTCAGGGCAGTTTCCTAGAACAATATGTTGTGGATCCAACTGGAATCAAGCTATTTTGATCTGGTAATGGGTAATGAGGCAGGTTTAATAAATGATCTCAGGGTAAAAGATTCCTAGGAATCAGTAACATGGTGGAATTTAGCATTCAGTTTGAGAGTGAGAAATTTAGTTCAGAAACTACTGTGCTAAACTTAAATAAGGGTAATTACAAAGGAATGAGGGCAGAATTGGTTGCAGTGGACTGGGAAATGAGTTTAGCAGAAAAGAGGGTTGATGAACAATGGCAGAAGTTTAAGAAAATAATGACTCACAACTTCCCAGTGAGGAAGAAGGGTTGTAGGAAGGGGATAAACCAATCATGGTGAACCAAGGAAGCTAAGGATTGTATCAAAATGAAGGAAAAAAACATACAATGTGGCAAAGATTATTGTAAGCCAAAGGATTGGAAAAGTTTTAAAAATCAACAGATAATGACCAAAAAATAATAAAGAGGGAGAAAAAAACTTTGCGGGTAAACTAGCAAGTAATATAAAAATGGACAGAAAGAAGTTATTTAAATACATAAAATGGAAGAGAGAGGCCAAAGTCAATCTAGGCTCCTTAGAAAATGAGGCTAGGGAAATAATAATGGGGAACCAGGAAATGGCAGAGGAGCTGAATAAATACATTGCTTCAATCTTCACGGTAGAAGACATTAATAACATTCTAAAAATACTAAATAATCATGGGGAAAAAGTGGGGGAAGAAATAAATACCTTTACTATCACCAGAGAAAAATTATGAGGGATACTAATAGGGCTAAAGGCCGGTAAGTCACCTGGACTGACGGGTTGCATCCTAGCATATTATAGGGAATAGCAGCAGAGATAGTGGATGCATTGGTCGTAACCTTCCAAGAATCCTTAGATTCTGAAAAAGTCCCAGAGGATTGGAAAACTGCCGATGTAACATTCTTATTCAAAAAGGGAGGGAGACAAAAAAGGGGCAACTATAGGCCAGTTAGCTTTACATCTGTCATTGGGAAAGTGTTGGAGTCTATTATAATGGGTATAATAGCAGAGCATTTAGAAATGCATAATATAATCAAGCAGAGTCAACATGGCTTCATGAAGGGGAAATCATGCCTGGCAAATTTATCAGAATTATTTGAAGAGTTAAAAAGCAGGATAGATAAAGGGGAACCAGTAGATGTAATATATTTGGATTTCCAAAAGGCATTTGATAAGGTACCACATATAAGGCTACTTAATAAGACAAGAGCCCATGATGTTGGGAGTAGTATATAGTATGGATAGAGGACTGGCTAACTAATAGAAGACAGAGAGTTGGGATGCCTTAGGGGGCATTTTCAGGATGGCAACCTGCAACTAGCTGAGTGCCCCAGGGATCAGTGCCAGGGCCACAGTTATTTACAATATATATTAATGACTTGGATTAAGGCAATGAATGTGGGAAAGTTTTTTTTTTATACATTCATAGGATGTGGGCTTTGTTGGCTAGCCAACATTTATTGCCCATCCCTAGTTGCCCTTGAGAAGGCAATGGTGAGCTGCCTTCTTGAACTTCTGCAACCCATGTGGTGTACATACACCTTTGGTGCTGTTAGGAAGGGAGTTCCAGGAGTTTCACCCAGCCACAGCGAAGGAACAGCAATATTTTTCCAAGTCAGATGGTGAGTGACTTGGAGGGGAGCCTCCAAGTGGTGGTGTTCCATCTATCTGCTGTCCTTGTCCTCCTAGCTGGTAGTGGTCGTGGGTTTGGAAGGTGCTGTCTAAGGAGCCTTGGTGAATTCCTGCAGTGCATCTTGTAGATGGTACACACTGCTGCTACTGTGCATCGGTAGTGGAGGGAGTGAACGTTTGTGGTTGTGGTGCCAATCAAGCCGACTGCTTTGTCCTGGATGGTGTCCAGCTTCTTTAGTGTTGTGGGAGCTGCACTCATCCAGGCATGTTGGGAGTGTTCCATCATATTCCTGACTTGTGCCTTGTAGATGGTGGACAGGCTTTGGTGTGAGGTTATGCACTTTGACAGGAAGAATAGAGGACCTGAATATTACTTAAATGGAGAAAGACTGAAGAAAGCTGCAGCGCAGAGGGATTTTGGGGTCCTGGAGCATGAATCCTAAAAAGCTAGTAAACAAGTTCAGCAGGTAATAGGGAAGGCAAATGGAATGTTGGCCTTTATTTCAAAAGGAATGGAAATAGGGATATCTTGTTAAAACCATACAAGGCACTAATTAGACCACACCTAGAATACTGTGAACAGTTTTGGTCCCCTTATCTAAGGAAAGATATATTGGCATTGGAGGCAGTCCAGAGAAGATTCACTACATTGATCCCAGGGATGGAGGGATTTTTTTACGTGGAGAGGTTGAGTAGGTTGGGCTTGTACTCATTGCAGTTTAGAAGAATGAGAGGCGACCTTATTGAAACACATAGGAATCTTAGGGGGCTTGACAGGGTAGGTGCTGAGAAGTTCTTTCCCCTTGTGTGAGTGTCTAGGACCAGAGGGCAACATCTCAGAGTAAGGGGGCACCCACTTAATTTAAGACTTATTGAGGAATTTCTTCTGTCAGAGGATAGTCAATCTGTGGAAATCTTTACCGCAGAGGGCTGTAGAGGCTGGGTCATTAAGTATATTCAAGGCTGAGATAGACAGATTTTTAATCAGCAAGGGAACCAGGGCTATGGGGAAAAGGCAGGAAAGTGGATTGAGGATTATCAGATTACCCATGATCTCATTGAATGACAGAGCAGACTCAATGGCCTACTTCTGCTCTTACATTTTATGATCTTATGTTCATACGCTGCCACTGGAGGGCTGAAAACTAAAGGGCTCTGGCCTGTTGTCAAGGTCCTGCTGTGTGGCAGTGGCTCCCTCCTTGGCCTGTGGAGCTGGAGCTGCTGAGGTCACAGGAAGAGGGGATTCTGATGGGCCAGACACTCCTGGAGTCACCTGGATGGATGGCCCCAGGGGTGCACCTGTAAATCCTCTTCCCTATGCCTGCCCAAAGGCCCCTGGCTGACTCCTGGAGGAGAAGGGGTAGCTGGAGTGAGATCGGGCTGCCCCACACCCCTCTCACATACACACTGTTGGAGGACAACTATGGCATCAGTGATGGAGTTCAGCCCACACAGCAATGCAGGAGCAATATCCTGGACCAAGGTCTCCATGTCGGCCACCATCCTAACAATGTTGACCTTGATGCATTGGTATTCCAGCGCTATTAGCTCAGCCTGAAGGCAGACAGACTTCTCCATTGTGCCTTGCAATCTGAGGAGTGCAGAGGACATCCGTTCCTGATGTTCCCTGGCTTGCCTTTGCTGCTCCAGCAACTGTGACATGACCAAGTCCAGAGGCACGTCAGAAGCAGTCCCCTGAGTACCAGACGCCTGGGAAGTTCCTGTCGCCATCAGCTGTTGATCAGACAGCGTGATGCGCTCACCAGATTGTGAACCTGAGACTAATCTAAAGCTAGGTACCACTGATGTGTGTGTCTCTATGCTGGTGGAGGGTGTGGGTGAGCTGTGTGACAGGTCCTCAGAGAGGGTTTCAGCAGATTCCTCTTCTGAGCTTCCCTTGGGGCTTGACTGGAGGCTCTGGATCATGGACCTTCTTGGCTCTTTCCCAGATGTGCCTGCGAAAGCAAGGAGAGGTAAATAGTGCATGGCAGTCACTTGTGAAACAGGACACATCACTCACAGCATGGTTGTCGGATGGAAGTTGCACTGCTGGATCCTCACTAGGTAGAGCAGCGCTGACCTCACCATCAGCATAGAACTGGTCCCAGTCATCACCGGCCAGCTGGATGGCTGTTTTCAAAGTCTGTGGGGACCTTGATTTCAAGCATTCCCCACCGGTCTACGACCTCACCCCATTGTGGTGTGTCAGCTTGTGTCCTGCGTGAATAGATATGGAATGGAGAGAGTGTTATCAGGACATATGCCAGACCAGGTGATAAGTATGCCTGGCATGTTTGTGTGGTGAGTGGTCCCATGGATGGGATGAGGACAATGATGGTGCGTGTGAAAGAGTAAATGCTGATGTCCCTTGAACTGGCAGTGAGTGAGGGTCCTGTGGATGTGCAATGAGTTTGTGAGTGAGAGAGCTGAAAGTGATGAGGAGAGTGACTTACCCTGGCAGAACAGAAGAGACCATTCATCCTCTTTCGGCACTGGGTGGCTGTCCTGTTTTGCAGGGCATTGGCATTGACCACCGCTGCCACTGCTTCCCAAGCAGGATTAGTAATGCTGCTGCCCATCCTGCAGCCAGAGCGGGGGTGGACTACATCATGGTGGGCCTTCATTACGTCCAAAAAGCACTCAAGGGACCCAACATTGAATCAGGGGCTGTAGTCTTCTTGTCTTTCAGGGCCATGCCTTCTGTGCAGCAGTCGTAGGCAGGAAGCACTGAGAGTTGTGAGCATAGTTACACTTTGAAAATGGCGTCCGGCGAAATGAAGCGACAAGGTGATGGCGTGGAGGGTGGATGAGAGCCTGCCTGCCATGGAAACAGCATGTTTCCTGGGAATGCATAATTAATGTGGCGGATTTGGGACTACACGGCGTGAAAAGCCGCCATTGCAGCGACTGGTAAAACAATGAGCAAATCTGGTACGATTCTTGAGGTTATTTGTAGGCCAGACCGGACAGTCGTGACACATTTCTTTTCCTGGATGATCTTGATGAAATTAGGTCAGTTTTTATGACAATCTGGTAGTTCTCATTCTAATTTTTTTTTATTTTTCTATTGCCAGACTATAAATGACCAGATTTATGGAATTCAATTTCAGAATTTACCATGGTGGGATTTGAACTAATGGCCTCTGCCTGCTGGTTCAATAGCATAAACTGCTTGACTGTACCTCACAAACCTATTGCAGCATACCACATTTTTTAAAATTTTAGTTTGCTCTTCTTTTTAAAATTAACATAGACCGGAAATAAAATGTCATCTTTATCCTAATTCATACCTTTAATTGGTATTTCAACACAGTTATCTGCAGGACCTAGTTCAAACAGTTGGTAATAAATTATAGTTTTTAGCTTTCAAGTGGTTTTTGCTTTGTGTGTAAAATTCAAATAGAAGAATTGCATGGCAATTACAGTTTTATTTAATTAAACAGTACGTTAATGTTTATCTCTTTATAGTTTCAAATTTTATATTCCATAAAAGTAACATTTTGGACAATCTTTTGGGAAGCAAGTTGTGTACAATAGCCTTTTCATGATCACCACTTCTTGTGATCATTCCATTGTAATAATCAATCTCTTACCAAAAACACCAAAACATACTCATATGGCTTTTGTTTATAAAGACTACTGGAGCACCCATGGTGTTGTTCAAATGAGTCAGTGGGTACACAGAGAACAATTAATTACAGGAGCATTCTACCAGGTAACCCAAAATACATTATAGCATGGCTGATTTCTCCTGCTCATGGATTAATTATACATTTCAACCTGTAATTGTCTTACTACATTACCATTTAGTAGTTATTTTTCATATTACTCTCTAGCTTTATCTCCTACCTTTTGTTCTCACTCTCTGAATCCCTCCATCACAGTCCTTTCCCTCATCATAAATCCCTCACCTTCAGTCTCTCTTCTGCATATTTTGAATGTTCCTTGGTGGCTCTCAAATCTGTTCCTCTAACCTAGTGTAGATTGGACACAGCATGCATGAGTTTAGAGGAATGGGACTAGTTTGTTGTAACTGCAACAAGAGCAGCTAAACGAGAAGGTGGTTGAAATTTACAACTTGAAGAATGCGAGTGCAGGCATCTGACATTCCTCGCTTGGTATTAGAGGATGGCTACTCTGTCAGATTCCCTTCCTAAACTTCTTTCTCTCCTGCCTTTATAAACTTCTGACAAAGAAATCCATCTTTTTGACAAAACCCTGAAAAATGGACAGGAAATCATAGGTGGCACTCATCTCTATTCCTGAGATACAATCCCAGAAGACTACATTACAGGAATGCTGTCCTACCTATTGAATTCAACAAATTTAATGTGCGTTATTATGTTAAGAGTTGGACAAATGTTTGCTAACAGCACTAGACTCACACAACCACTTTTTGTTAAGTAGCAAGCATTAAAGCTTGGGAATTTTTCATTTGCAGTGTTATGGTGAAAGGGCAGGGGAATGGGAGTAATTGGATAGCTTTACTAAAGAGCTGGCACAGGCGCAATGAGGTGAGTGGCCTCCTTCAGTGCTGTATCATTCAATGATTCTATGTTCCAAATTAGTGAAGCTGATGGTGTGAACAGGCAGCAGAATGCTCGCCTCAGCAATGCAAGTCTGCTGGAATGTGGAAGAAAGTGAAGCTTACAGTAATTGTGAATTACCATAAAAGGTGAAGTGCAATGGCATTATAAAATGTGAGAATTAAAGTACAGTGCTAAAAATAAGGAACTGGATAGTAGAGTGGGATATCCTTTCATCTCTGTAACCTTGATGTAAATCCAAACTGATAGGATAAAAGGCTCCGCTCTCTGAAAGTGGCAAGGATCCTGTATGAAATTATTTTAGGTCGTCTCAAGCCAGTAGCTAGTGGACATTTGCTCTGGCTGGGGAATCTAGGACACAGGGTCACAGTCTCTAAATAAGGGGTTGGCCACTTAGGATTCTGATGAGGAAAAATTTCATTACGCAAAGTTTCTACCTCAGAGGGTTTTGAGAATATTCAAGACAGAGGTTGATAGATTTTTGGGTACTGAGGGAATTAAGGGATATGGGGATCGTGCAGGAAGATGGAGTTGAGGTAGGAGATTAGCCATGATCTTGTTGAATGGCGGAGCAGGCTCAAAGGGTAAAATGGCCAACTCCTGCCTTTATTTCTTATGTTCTTATTAACCTAAATTTTAAAAAAAAGCTTCCTAATTTGGCACAATATAGCAATCTCAATCAGAGACAAGAGGCTAGAAATTTAACTTCATTTTCAGCATGGAATCAGTAATATGACAGAGTTTCATGAATATCAAGGTAAGGTTGTCTACATGGGAAATGATGCAGTATAGCAATGTTGTTGCAGGAAAATTGAGGGTGTTCTACTGTGTATCTGGGTGTTCTACACCTGCCTTTGCCTGAGGATGCTTGCTCAATGGAAAAAATTCCATTGTCCAGCAAAAAAATTCCTATTCAACCTCTGGTTCCATTTCAGAGCCAAACTCCTGATCTTTGGGGAGAGTGGGTGGGAGAGTCAGAGGATCTCCTCACGGGTCACTTACTGGGCCTGGCTAAGATTAGATGAGACCTATGGGAATGGCCACTCTGGCTGCCTGCTTCTCTTCTGTGGCCTTGCTGTGCCCCCACTCCCGCCTAGGTTGCCCCGGAGAAGGAACAGGTGTCTGCCCGTACACTTGAGGCATTCCATGACCAGTGGACTCTGCAGAGGCTAGAAAATATAGTGGATAATAATATTATTTAATTTTATAAGTTTCCTTTGCTTTGAAGTTTATTTCTCTATTTTTTGTGCTCCTCTAAACAAGGGAATAATTTGCTTGATGACACTGGGGTAGTCCTGTGTCCCCGTATTGCTTTATGAAAAGCAGCGCTCAACTTGATGAGCAATCAGGTTCACTGTTCTTTTTTGCCTTTACTATATGTTTCTTCTCATTTGCACTTCACCTGTTGAACCCACCAGGATCATAAAGGTTCACAGCATAGAATGAGTCCATTCAGCCCATCATATATATAATGATTTTTTTGATGGTGCTCAAACTACCCAGTTGAACCACCTGGGGTGGGATTTATCTGTACATTTGCTATAGGTGTAACGCATGATGCTGAATATTGCAAGAAGCTGCCTTACATGTTTGCGATTTGGGTTTATGGCTTCCTTCTTATTGCCATTTAAGGATCAGAAGACTATATCATAATGGTGTCTGAAAAGCATTCCCCTGAAACAAAATTTATACAACTAAATGATGCAATGATGGTTCCCTACAAAGTACATGAACGGATGAAGGAAAAATGACAAGAAAAGGATAGTACAAGATCTACCGATTCACCAGCACCATTCTTGTTGAATGTGGCTGTAGTGTTGAATTGTTCTGTGTTTGATTAGGTGAGTCAGTTTACAGCTGACGTTCACTGTGCTTGATTGGTTAGGCCTGGGTGCAGACTCAGGGAAAAGTAAACAAGGCTGTAGAAAAACAAGGCTGGAATCCAGAGCTGAAGCATGCAGATGTTTTAAAGCACTGAGAATAAGACCTGTTATACACATAAAAACTAATGTCATCTCTGCATTGCTTTGGTATACATAAAATATACAACAGTGGCCAGCTTACATGGCAACAAATGTAAGCCCTCCAGCAGGTCAGAGCTATTTGCTCCTCTTAAGATCGGCACTGGTCTCCAAATACAAAAGCGGTCGTAAAATAGGAGAGGTTGAATACTATATTGATGAATTACATCCCAGTAGCCACCCTTTATCTCAACTTATGTGTAAGTACCTCATTATGTCATGTAGACTAGTTGTGTGCAAAGTCTGGTTTTGAGGGACACATTTTTGTCAACAAACACAGTTATGGTTTAAGTCGAAATAACAATGTATATACATGCAGTAGTATGAGCACGTATGTGAAACTTAGGAAGACCTATTTTCTAATAGCCTGCAACCTACTAGATGTGACAGAGTAAGAGGAGACTGTTGGTGGCCTTATGCTTTGTCCATCTGTTTGATACAGAACAATACCAGCCTGCCTTACCTTGCAAGACTTCCTGAGGCGATTGAGTTTCTTTTCTTTATCTGCCTCTGGTTTCCTATATGTTGGAAAAAGTATTCAGTCCATCCACCACCTTCTGTCAAATAGCACACAGATTTATTCACGGCTGAATGGCCAGGGAAGCCAAGTAGGACAATCTTCCTTTGCTGCACCTTACATCCAGACTTGTAGCAGCAAAGGCAGTTAACCCACTCTGTGCAGCAATTTATTTCCTACTTTTAGTTCTAGCAAATATGAATCAGACCCTGTAGGTAACAGCTGAGGCTTGTAGACCCTCAGCTGCAGGCTGTTTACAACCACCTCACGTGTTAGTGACTATCCAACACCAGCTCCAGTTAAGTGTCTAAGTTTTTTTGCTCATTGCTTCAAATCCCTAACTTCAGTTCAAGCACTGACACATTTTCTCAGTTCTGTTAGAAAGAATAATGTGGTGGACTTTTGTGACAAAAACAATAAAGAAGGGTAGAATTCCAGCTTAATTCCAAAACTGGTGTGAAGTGGGAAAGGTAACCATGGCAGTTGCCCAATGATATGGGTGAGAGGTGCAGTTTACAGTGTGTTGCCTCATTTTGATATGAATGGAAAACAGTTCAAATCATGCTGGTTATTGGTAACTTGTTCTTACTGGACAGAAAGAAATTTCAGGAGGCAGTGTTGTAGGAGCTGCACTCTTCCAGGCATGTGGAGAGTATTCCTTTGCACTCCTGGCTTGTGCTTTGTAGATGGTGGACAGGCTTTGGGGAGTCAGGAGGTGAGTTACTCATCGCACAGTTCCTAGCCTCTGACCTTCTCTTGTAGCCGTAGTATTTATACAGCTAGTCCAGTTCAGTTTCTGGTCAATGGTAACCCCCAGGATGTCGATAGCAGGGGAATTCAGTGGTGATAATGCCACTGAACATCAAGGGGTGATGGTTAGATTCTCTCTTGTTGGAAATGGTCATTGCCTGACACTTGTGTGGCATGAATGTTACTTCCCACTTGTCAGCCCAAGCCTGGATATTGTCCAGGCCTTGCTGCATTTGGACATGGACTGCTTCA
The DNA here is from genome assembly GCF_017639515.1 of Carcharodon carcharias. Taxonomy (NCBI): domain Eukaryota; kingdom Metazoa; phylum Chordata; class Chondrichthyes; order Lamniformes; family Lamnidae; genus Carcharodon; species Carcharodon carcharias. Next base: position 93,827,666 of record NC_054471.1, read on the forward strand.
GTTCATGAAGAGTCGCGAATGGTGCTGAACATTGTGCAATCATCAGCGAGCATCCCCACTTCTGACCTTATGATGGAAGGAAGGTCATTGATGAAGCAGCTGAAGATGGTTGGCCCTAGAACACTACCCTGAGGAACTCCTGCACTGAAATCCTGGGCAAAACAATTGAACTCCAGAGGTGAGATGAGAATGACTGCCCTTGACATCAAGGCAAGCATCTGATCGAGTGTGGCACCAAGGAACCCTTGCAAAACTGGAGGCAATGAAAATCAGGTGAAAAACTCTCCGCTGGCTGGAGTCATACATAGCACAAAGGATGATGGTTGTGGTTGTTGGAGGTCAATCATCTCAGATTCAGGACATCAATGCAGGTGTTTCTCAGGGTAGTGTCCTCGGCCCAACCATCTTCAGCTGCTTCATCAATGACCTTCCCTCCATCATTAGGTCAGAGGTGGAGATGTTCGCGAATGATTGCACAATGTTCAGTGCCATTCGGGATTCCTCAGCTTCTGCAGCATTTTCCAGGCTTGGGCTGACAAGTGGCAAGTAACATTCATGCCATACAAATGCCTGGCAATGACTATCTCCAATAAGAGAGGATCTAACCATCAGTCCTTGACATTCAATGGCATTACCATCACTGAATCTCCCACTATCAACATTCTGGGTGCTACCAATGTCCAAAAATTGAATTGGACCAACCATATAAATACTATGGCTACAAGAGCAGGTCAGAGGATTGGAATCCTGTGGCAAGTAACTCACCTCCTGACTCCCCAAAGCCTGTCCACCATCTACAAGTCAGGAGTGTGATGGAATACTCCCCACTTGCCTAGATGAGTGCAGCTCCAACAACACTCAAGAAGCTTGACACCATCCAGGTCAAAGCAACCTGCTTGATTAGCACCCAATCCAAAAACATTCACTCCCTCCACAACCGACGCACATTGGCAGCAGTTTGTACCATCTACAAGATGCACTGCAGGAACTCACCAAGGCTTCTTAGACAGCATCTTCCAGACCCATGACCATTGAGAATGACAAGACCAGTCGATGCATGGGAACATGACCACCTGGAAGTTCCCCTTCAAGCCTTTCACTATCCTGACTTGTAAATATATCACTGTTGCTTCACTATCGCTGGGTCAACATCCTGGAACTCCCTCCCTAACAGCATTGTGGATGTACCTACATCACATGGACTGCAGCGGTTCAAGGAGGCAGCTCACCACCACCTTCTCAAGGGCAACTAGTGATGAGCAATAAATGCTGGCCCAGCCAGCGAAGCCCACATCCTGTGTATGAATAAAAAAAAAGTTGCCTCCAGATCTCATTGCAGCCTTGGTCCAAACATGGACAAAAGAGCTGAATTCCAGAAATGAGGTGAGAATGACTACCCTTGTACCCAGTCAGCGTTTAACTGAATGTGGCATCAAAGAAGCCCTAAAAAAATTGAAGTCAGTGGGAATCCCACCAACCCCTTTAGCAATTCCTCTACTGGTGCCAGGAAGATCACATGTTACTGTGGCCGTCAAACCCTTTCACTCCTTGAGCTCCTGAAGATCATCCATGGCAGCCATTTCAAGTGTCCTCCTTAGATAGATGGCAGCTTTCCACCGCCCCCCCCCCCATGTTGTAGCTGTGTTAAAGTGCTTGCCTGACTGCAGCTGAGGATCCTTTTGAATGCTGATGCAGCATCCCTTTTGACTATTCACGCCTAAGATTTGTGGGCAGCTTTAAATTTGGGAAATTCAGTTCTGAGGAAAATGAAAATAACAGTCAGGACTTCCATTCTCATATGTGTGTTAGACATCCACTAGTTCCAGGAAATTCTCTTAGACAACTAAAAGATAACTCAAAATGGCATTGGACACACTTCCATGAATCCTCGACAAGTGAGGTGCACACCCAAAGCTGAAGGCCTCGTGCTTATTCTCCAGTCCAAAATAGATAAACAAAAACTGAAAACTACTCCAACTGTGCAAACTCCAATTAATCCAACTCCAATTAAAACCCCCGACGATATTTCACAATATCGGACTACTGTAAATATATATATATATAAATGTTTCCTCTAGTCACTTGTTTAATTACTATTTAAAAATGTTGTTATTAAAGCTCAAAAACGTGTAATTTGAAGAAAAGGAGGATTCTGTAGATCTATGAAATTGACTCAGTAACCATAGAAATTCAAAATTACAAAGGACTTCTGTTCATCATGCTGGCACTCAACAATGTTTTACGAAGATATTAAAGTGAGTGAAAGCATTCTCAATGATATAAGGTGCAAAGGCACATCTAAAAGACTTGCCTGAAACAGACACCAAAAGTATAAAAACTTCATGTACATGGAAAGTTTATATGAGACGAGTGCTTTCAAAAACTGACATTGAAGGTAAGATATCTTCAGCTAATCACTTTGATTTCACCAGATCATTTATTCTATTGATGCAATTACAGAGAACAAGAAAATTCAAAAGAAATATAAATGGATATGTATTTGTTAGTACCTACAGCTACCATTGTACATTCTTTCTTCTTGGTAATGGGTTTGTGAGAAAGACAAGGGGATAAAATCCTTAATCTTATGTTTATTTTCTCCACTTTTGTTTGGCAAAATGAATAGACTGATCGCGGCTGTAATAGAGGTTAGCATGTTCTTTGTTGCCATGTTTTATGTTTTGCTTATAAAGTGTAAGATTTTCCCTTAAGGTGTCACACATGATGAATGGACGAAGAATGCTCTGCTAAGTCGATGTTAATTCTGGAGATAAACTTTGTGGTGCATTTCAAGAAACCGTTTACTTAAAATATTTTCTCCCATGATTCCATCTTCTCAATGGGTCCAGCAGGAATTAAAATCAATCCATATTTTCATTGTCTGAATACATGACACATTAGAAAGGCAAAGAGCTTCCTAAACTCCTTCCATTAGATGATGAATTTTAAGATGAGATCAGCAGCAGATGAGGACAATTGCAAGAATACCAATGGCATGAGAAGCAACAATTTTATACTGTATGAAAACAGAGTGCTGATTGTTTGAGAGTGCTGAAATGTGATTGTCCTGATGAGTGCAAGGTAAAAAGCTTTGACAAAATGTCACTATTTTCAGCAATACTCAAGTTCGTGTGAAATTACCTTTAACCAGTCTGTACTACCACAAGACTATTTATAATAGCGACTGTTGATTGCACTCTCCTCACTGTTTAAGCAACCCTTGTGGGGGCAAACTTGTAACCTTACCATTTGAACAATTTGACATTAGGCTATCCTAAATGGCTGAAAAAGTCACAGTTTTTGTGGTAAATATATTTTTGCTTCTCAGAAGAGGGAGAAATAAAAGTTGATTTTTATTGATAATGGAGTTAGTAATTCCATCCAGTGATCTTGTCAGGCCAGAGGAAAATAAAATATCTAAGTATATAATACTGTGACCCTGGAACAAAGAGTGATCACTGTGGAAAAAGGACAGTGTAACTTTCAGATGAGCTTAAGTGGTATTGACATTGCTTGTGGCACACAAGATTAAAGAAAATGAGAAACGACTTCTACCTTCCATCTATATGGAAAGAAATGTGTCAGTACTGCCTAAGTGAAAGAGGAACCATACTGTCTGTGAGTAAGCACAGACTGACAGAGGAACATGACTTTTATTTGAAAACTTCTTTTCAGGTTGTTGCCAAAATTGAAAAATTAATCAATTTCAAAGTAAACCTGAGTTAATAAGTGAAAACTGTTGTGACCAAGAGAGTTTTTATTTTTCCCACTGCTGAAACTTTAGTGTTCACTCAGTTTTATTAAGGGGCAGAGAAAGCTTGCTAAGGACGATGGCCTGGAAATTGGATCACACTCAAATTAGGGTGTGATTCGGGTTCAGCACAATGCACACCCCAAATGAGACCAGTGGCAAAGCCATAGCACATACCATCGAGATGTGGGTGCCAGTCACAAGCCCAGAGGCAGCCCACTGGCCTTGGGGGTCCTTGTTTGACTTAGATGCTGCCCGAGATTCTCGTGACTGCATGTGAGGCTGGCTGTGGGCTGCGGGGGTAGGTAATAGTTTTATCAACGGCCAACAGATAGCTGCAGTTTTAATGTGAAGATAGAAGGAGCTCTCCTGCTCCTCCTGGTTCTATGTTCAATTAAGAAATTTGCCTTCTTGGTGCCAGCCCCCAGCGGTCCCTTTACCAGCTGTTGATTTAGCTGCTGTGTACTCGAGGAAGCTGGCCACAGCAAGCGCAATGCAGGGAGGGATGCAGCAGAAGAAGTTATTTTAATTCTCCACTTTGCTTCTATTCTGACCTTTCTCTTCTCAGTCCCTTGCAGTGTTCCAATGCCAACTCAAGGAACAGCACCTCACCTTTTGACTGGACACTTTATAGCCTTCTGAATTCAAGATTGAATTCAATCTCTGCTCCTGATTTTGTTTCCTTTTTCTTTGCTGGTTTGTTTTTTCTCTCTTCTTTCTCTATTTTTCGTTTTCTTTGCTTTCAGCCAATTCAGGATCCTGCTATTCACACCACCTCTTGACACATCTTTTGTTTCTTCACTTGTCCCATTATCATCCCCTTAGACCTTGCACCATGATCACTGTTGCCATTTAATCTTTCATGCCCTCTATCCTATCATAGGCCTTGCTGTTGTATATGTAATGCAGAGATGACACTCCTTTCTTAGTGTTCAACAGGTTTTATTTATGAGTTTTGAATATCTCTGCAAACATAAAATATCTACATTCATTCTTACAACTCAGCTTAGTTTCTGTGGTGTCTGTTTTCTTTGTTCAGACTCCACAATCAATCTTAACCAATCAAGCATAATGAGCATATATCTGCCACCAGACTCAAATAATCAAACAGAGAATAATTGAACATTAAGCTTCCCTTTGGTTCTTTTACCCGCCCCCACCCGCCCCCCCCGCACCCCCCTTTATTTAATCAAAATCTATTGCATTTATAACTGAAAGTTTAATTTTCTTTCTCTCTCCATATAAGCTGGCAGGCCTGTTGAATGCTTGCAACATTTTCTATCTTTATTGAAGGATTGTGATTGTTTATGGCAATTACTATTTGATATTATCTTGACTAGCCATTCTCTTGTAAGCGAGTCACACCACTTACTACACCTTTATTATTCTTGTTGCAATCCTTCTAGATAACGAATGGATGGAGAATTTGATGGGTCAATGGACCTGTCTTTGATTACTCAGATTGATTAATTGAAAAAACACAAAATTGAGTAGAAACTCTAGGTCCCTAAGTTATACCACAAAGGTGAAAATGGATGTCAAATCGAAAAATATTTCCACACTGAAAATTTTAGATGAAGGAGCTCATTTAGCTCTCCTTTCTGTGGAAATCTATGTTCATAGCATTTATGACAGCTGCTTGAATGATTCTGTTGTTTTTGTCTGCACTACCTACCTAGAATACCATTCCAGGCAATGAATGTTCTTCGTGTGAAATTACCTTTAACCAGTTTGTACCTACGTTCTATGGTTTATTTATAAATCCAAGTTCATCCTTTCAACATCTACAAGGTTGAAGATTCTGAGTTTTCCAAGCCTTCTTCACAGCTGGTAATGCAATCCTCTGAGATGACGGGTCTTTATGCACCAGCTCACCACCATTTCAGTTGTTTGTTATGTCACTTTTTTGACTATTTTTAATCTACAAAGACCTTATTTTTAATAATATCTAGGCAGATGATGGCATCATTCAGAAGCCAATCACATTCTAACTGGCAGAAGCAAGGTCAGTGTTTGATGACGAAATTGCCAAGGAAACCCAGTGCCAAGGATCAGCAGTCTATCCACAGGGCACCACAAAGAATCTTTGGACCTCCCTTGTCTTTGATTTCCTTACCTTATGCAATAGATTGACGCCATACCCCTATATTTACCTTTCTGGGGACCATTCCACGCTCGTCCAAATCAAACCTGCCAGCCTGCCACCATTCAGTCAAGATCGGTTGTGTGTTGGGTCTGGTCTATTTAAGTAAGGCCATGGAATTAAAATGGCTCAGACCCCATATTGGCAAGTTGGGTTGAGCTTGTTGCTCATTCTGCTGGCCCCATATTGCCATTCACCTTGAGTTAAAATTGGGTCTGTAATTATTAACTTTGAGAGGGAGCAAATCTACAGCTTGCTACTTATCGATAATACAAAAGGAAAGCAGATTTTAAAATAAAGATAGGCAAATGTAAACCATTTGTAAACACACTTATACTCTTATACTATCACATCTGGTATTCCCAAAGACTATCCTTTATCCCCTCCTGTTTTCATCTGCACGTTGTCCCTCATGATCTGAAAACATTAGGTTCCATGTGTACACTGATGATACCCAGCCCTACCTCACCGCCACCTCTCTCCTCCAATCCACTATCTCTAAGTTGTCAGACTATTTGTCCGATGTCCAATACCAGATGAAGGGAATTTTCTTTCAACTAAATTTTGGGAAAAGAGAAGCCATTGTTTTCAGTCCCCACCACAAACTCCATTCTCTGGCTACCAACTTCATCTCTCTCCCTGTCAACTGTTTAATGCTGAGCCAGATGGTTTGCAATGTTGGCATCATATCTGGCCCTAGGATGACAACATATGCAGCCCATCACTAAGAGCACCTATTTTCATCTCTGTAACATCACCTGTCTCAGCTCATCTGCTGCTGAAACCTTCATCCATGCATTTTTTACAAATAGACTTCACTATCCCATGGACTCCTGGCTGGCCTCTATATTCTACCCTCCATGAACTTAAGGTCATCCAAAATTCTGCTACCTATTTCCTAACTCATATCAAGTACTGTTCACCCACCTTCATCATTACCCATCTGTGCCACTGATCTGTACTGTCTCCAGGTTAAGGAACATGTCAGTTTGTTTGCCTCTTTTGTTTTCCCACCCTTCAATAGCCTCACCCCTCCCTATCTCTGTAATCTCCTTCAGCCCAACAGCCCATAGGTATCTGCACTTCTAATTCTGGCCTCTTGAGCATCCCCAAGGTTAATGACTCCACAATTGGCATTCATGGTTTCAACCACCCAGGCCCAAAGCTCTGGAATTTCTTCCCAAAACCTTTCTGCCTCTCCACCTCTTTTTCCTCCTTTAAGACACTCCTTAAAACCTACCTCTTTCAGCAAGGTTTTGGAGATACCTTCATATCTCCTTTTGTGGCTCGATGTCAAATTTTGTTTGATGCCACTTTGCAAAGCATCTTGTGCTGATTTATTATGCTAAAGATGCCATATAAATGTAGGTTGTTGTTGTCAATTCATCAATTAATTCCATATTGCAATCATTAGATATATGTATGTATGAAAGGGCAAATTAAGAAATAAAAGAACAACATTTAGAATATCCTCATTTTTCCAGCAAATGAAGATGCATTAGCTGAATTGCAAAATAGCAAAACTGTAAAATATGCGTGCACAAATTTTAAAAATATTAATTGTTCCCTTGTAAAAAGCATATAGGTTCATTGGCTTTATAAATGCAAGCATATCGTCCAAAAGCAAGGAAGTTATAGTAAGTCTTTTATAAATCATTGGTTAGGCCCCAGATGGAGTGTTCTGTCCAATTCTAGACACCACACTTTAGGAAGGATACCAAGGCGTTTAAGGGGTTGAAGAGGAGATTTACCGAAATGATTCCATGGGTGTGGAACTTCAGTTGCGTGGCAAGACTAGAGAAGTTGGGATTGTTCTCCTTAGTGAAGAGACAATTAAAGCAGATTTTAATAGTGTTGAAAATCATGAAGTGTTTAAATCAGTAGGTAATAAGAAAGCACAAGCAAATTGGGCAGTAACCAGAGGACACAGATTGAAGGTGAATGGCAAAGGAACCAGAGGTGAGATAAAGTTTTGCACAGCGAGTTGTTATGATCTACAATGCACTGCTTGTAAAGGTGATGGAAGGATGTTCAATAATAACTTTCAATAGGTAATTGGATTATACAGAAAAGGGGAAGAATTTGGAGGGCTATGGGGAGAGGGCAGGGGAATGGAACTTATTGGTTAGCCCTTTCAAAGAGCCAGCACAGGCTCAACGGGCTGCATGGCCTCCTTCAGTGTTCTATTACCCTATGATTTGTCCTCTTCATGAACTCAAAGATCACAAGCGTGGAGATAAAAATGTTTTGTTTTAATAATTACTATTGCATAAATGAACTCTTGGGTGACTTCCAAGCTGTGTTTTCTAACATCTTAATATGCAAGTTAGAATAATAAAAAAAAGCATGCATTAGCAGGTAGATGAACAGCTACAGAAAATGTAATGGTATATATCCGCAAGCCCCATCACTACAATTTTGAGGCTATTTAATTAAAATATTATGCAAGTAGAATGTTCGATTGATTTAGTTTAACTGAACCTCTGAAATTCAAATTTTGGGTCTTGTGTTTTGATGCTAACAGATAAGTCTGACATCAGTCTAGTCCTTTGATGTATGTGCTGCCACATACTAGCTGCCCAACATGAAGTGAATGTTCTGCTGATGACAGTAAAATTAACTTGTAATTCTTAACTTTACGTTTTATACCCTCTCTCCTAACTTGCATAACAATAACTAGATCAACTTTAGCTTTTCATACTTCAGACAGAATTGACCTATTAAAACCCAATAAAGAAGTGCTTATTGTTAAAACTGGAATCACTTAAAATATATTTTTTCAAGTTACTTTCAATTATTTGCTTTTAATAATGCTGGTCTGTCTATCGTCCAAAGCAATAGCACAGTTTAACTCAAGGGACTATAATGCATTTTTGATTCCGGTATTTGTAACATCCAGACTTAATAACTTGATCATTGAATTAAAAACAGCCACAAGATTAGTAAAGTTAATGGTGTTGATTTTTGGAAAGTGAGCTCCCATGAAGGAGCCTCAATTTCCCTTCCCCCAAGATGTGCAAGCCAAGAAATCACATTAGATTCCAAAAAATTTTCATTCTCATAACATTGCACCCATTAACTCTATTGGGTGGAATATTGTTGGGAGAACCCCCACAACTACAAATATGCACTCTCACCAGAAAGTCCCAGAGCCATACTGACAATTTGGATCTGCCATAGGTATCTTCTTGGGTTCAGTGGTGTCAGGGCTTCTTTAAGTAGAGTTTTATATTTTAATGGGAGTTGATTCATCTATATCTACTTATATGTACTCATATGTACTTATACAATAGCGTAACCTGTTGATGGAACAAAAGCATCCCCTTGTGATCTATATCAGATCCTCATGTCTTTCATACATGGAACTCTTCAATCTTTATGAAGATTGAAGAATTAACTAAAGATAAACTCCACCAATGCTGTGATGGGATTTGAACCCATGTGCCCAGAACTTTAGCCTGAGTCTCTGGGTTACTAGTCCAATAACATTATCACTATAGTGCCATCTCTCCCTGGGGCAAACAAATTGCCAATTTTTGTGGATTTAATCCCACTCCCACACAGAGTCCTCTTCTTGACGGTTAACATTCTGCCAGATTTGTGTATCTTATCACCAAAATGTCCAATTATCTTTCTTTGGGTGGAATCGTCCCAGATTTGCGCTTAGGTGCAGCAATGAGCAGGAAAAAGAACTTCTTATGAGCCGGCTGCAATGGCGGCTTTTCACACAGTATCACCTCAATCCCACCTCATCAATCATGCATTCACGAGAAATACACCATCTCACTGGCAGGCAGGCTCTCATTTGCCCACCACACCATCACCTCGTTGCTTCATCATGCCAGGCGTCACATGTAAAGTGCAGATGCATGCATACATCTCAGCACTTCCAGCCCAGGACTGCTGCAAACGAGACATGGCCCCGAAAGGCAAGAGGACTGCAGCCCCTCTGGTTTAGTGAGCCTGCTGTGATGTCCTCTATCCCTGCTCTGGCTGCAGGATGGGCAGCAACATTACCATTCTGGCTTGGTTGGTGATGGCAGTAGTGATCAGTGTCAATGCTGCACAGAAGAAGTCGGCCATCCAATGCAGAAAGAGGATAAATGATTTCATTGATGCCAGCAGGGTAAGGCAAGCATCTCATCACTCTAACTCACAAGCTCAAGCCCATCACACATTCACTGGCATCTCACTCATTGCCAGCTCAAGGGACATTACTAGTCACTCTCTTACATATACCCTCATATGTCCATTTGGCCTCATCTCCACTGGAGACCACCTTCTGAGCTCTCAACATCTTGAGGCCATTCGCACAGATCAACATGTGCCCCCACACACACCCTGGGATACCCCCTTCCCCAGGCCCTCACCCTGCAGCCTCTTCCCTTGCCTGAGGCCACTTCTCCCCTTTATCCAAGAAAGCCCTTGCCCTGCAGCTGTTGAAAATTCACCCCCGCCTTACGGCTGTTCTGGAGGGTAGAGACCTGCCCATGAGTCCTGCTAAAAGCGATGTGGCGCTATCTGCGAAGCCTGGTGCTGATGATCTTGAATGCTGCCTGAAGCAAGGTAGGCAAACAAACCTCAAAGTCCTGAATGAAGTGCAGCTCGGCAGGTGCACTTCACTTATGTACAGATGTGAAACATGCTGGCGTGACTTGTGCTCAGATGATCCAACGTGGGGGAGAAGATTCCAGCACGATATGCAGATGTATTTAGAGTGAAGTTCCCAACGTCCGACAGTAGGTAACATGGCCTGCCACTGATGGGCAGAGCGGACGACTGAAAACTGGTTACATGATGTCGAGAAAACGATTTTTGGTCTTCTGGCCACATTGTCCGCTCGTGCCGCCCAACACGCCAGCGCCAGCAGTCACAGACAATTGCATTGTCTCCAGTATGCTGGTTATAGATACAGGGTCGGAATTGTCCCAGATTTGCACTAAGTGTGGTAGCGGGCAGGTAAAACAATGTTTTACGCACTGGCCGCAATGGCGCCATATCGTCCCAAACCCACCTCATTATTTATGTACTCCCAGGAAACACGCCGTTTCCATGGCAGGTGGGATCTCATTCACCCGCCGGCCATCACACCATCGCTGTATCATGCCGGGCACCATATTAAAAGTCCAGCCACAAGCACGCATCTCAGTGCTTCCAGCTCACCACTGCTGCGTGGAAGACATGGCCCTGAAAGTGAAGGAGACTGCAGCCCTCAGGTTCAGAAACTTGTCCCTTGAGCACCTTTTGGACGCATTGGAGGTCCGCTGGGATGTCTTCTACCCTGCTCTGGCTAAAGGATAGGCAGCAACAGCACTAATCTGGTTTGGAAGGCAGTGGCAGCGGTGGTCAGTGCCAATGCCTTGCAAAAGGGGACAGCCACCCAGTGCTGCAAGAGGATGAATGATCTCCTCTGTTCCGCCAGGGTAAGTCACTCTTCTCATCACTCTCAACTCACACACTCACAAACTCATCACACATCCACAGGGACCTCACTTACTGCTGGTTCAAGGGACATCACCATTTATTCTCTCACACGCACCGTCATTGCCCTCATCCCATCCATGGGACCAGTCACCACCCACACAGGCCAGGCATACTTATCACTTGGTCTGGCAGGCATCCTGCTTACACTTTCTCCATATCTATGCAAGCAGGAGAAGCTGGAACACAATGAGAGGAAGAAGCCGCAGACTGGTGGAGGAATGCCTGAAATCAAAGTCCTCAAGGACTTTGAAAACCAAGCCATCCTGCTGGCCGATGATGATCTGGACCTGTCCTGTGCTGTACCAAGTGAGGGCCCAGCAGTGCAACATCCATCAGACGACCATGCTGTGAGTGATGTGTCCTCTTTCATAGGCCACTGCCATGCACTAATTATCTCTCCTTGCTTTCGCAGGCACATCTGGGAAACAGCTGACGGAGTCCATGACGCAGAGCCTCCAGTCAAGCCCCGAAGAAACCTCTGAAGAGGAATCTGGAGGCACCCTGTGACAGCGCTCACCCACACCCTCCACCAGCACAGAGACACACACCTCGGTGAGACCAACTTTAGAATAGCCTCGGGATCACAATCTGGTGAGCACATTGTACCGTCCGATCCGCAGCAGGTGGAGGCAGGGACTTAAGCATTATGATAAAAGCAAAATACTGCGGATGCTGGAAACCTGAAACAAAAACAGAAAATACTGGAAAAACCCAGCAGGCCTAACAGCACCAGTGGAGAGAAAAAAAAGAGTTTTTCATCTGAAGAAGAGTCATATGGACTTGAAACGTTAACTCTGTTTCTTTTCTCTCCACAGATGCTGTTAGACCTACTGAGTTTTTCCAGTATTTTCTGTTTTTGTTTGAGGCAGGGACTTTCCAGGTTTTTGGCACTTGGGGGACTGATGGAGGCCAGAATTTTGATGAGTCTGAGTCAGATGATGAGTCTCTGGACTCAGTCATGTCACTGTTGCTGAAGCTGCAAAGGCAAGCTCAGGAACATCAGGAAGGCATGTCCGTTGCACTTCTTAGATTGCAAGGCACGATGGAGGAGACCATCCGCCTTCAGTCTGAGGTGATAGTGCCGGTATGCTAACACACCGAGGTCAACACTGGTCAGACGATGGCCGCCATGGAGACCTTGGTCCAGGATTTTGCTCCTGCACTGTTGGCATGGGCTCAACTCCATCGCTGATGCCATAGTTGGCCTACAACAGTGTGTATGCAAGAAGGGTGCTGGGCAGCTCAATCTCACTCCACCTACCCCTGGTCCTCAAGGAGTCAGCCTGGGACCCCTGGGCACCCTTAGGTAGGAGGATCCGCAGGTGCACACTCCAAGCCCATATGTCCAGGTGATTCCGTGAGTGTCCGGCCCATCCGATTCCCCTCTTCCTGTGACCTCAGCAGCTCTAGCTCCTCAGGCCGAGGAGGGAGCCACTGCCACACAGCAGGACCCCGAAAGCAGGCCAAGGCCTTCCAGGTCTCTGCTCTCTAGAGGATGCCCGCCAAGGACATCACAGACAGGGCTTCACAGTCAGCAGGCTGCCTCCACCTCCGCTGTGGACGTCCAGGGAGCAACAAGATGTAGCGGCAGGGTTAGGAAAGTTAACAAGAATTAACTCCTTTGAGTCCAACCAATTAAACGAAATTAACAAAATGAGGGACAAAGTTAAAGTGGCCCCTTAAATTAGGGAGACTGCAAAAACAAAGACAAAATTTATAAGCAAACTTGCAAACATTAAACCAAAATGTGATTAACAGGGTCTATAAGACACCCCAGTCCCCATGGCACCCACCGGGCATGGAAGGCCTCGACAGTGCCGGCAGACACCGCGTGCTCCCTCTCCAGAGACACCCAGCCACGAACGTAGCCGTGGAAGAGGGGCAGACATTCAGGCCAGACGACCCCCTTGATCGCCCTCTGCCTGGACCTGTTAATGGCCAACTTGCCCAGGCCCAGGAGCAGGTTCACGAAGAGGTCCACCTCGCTGCTCCCCCCACCCCCTCCACACCGGGTGCCTGTAGATCAGGAATGTGGGGCTGAAGTGCAAACAAAACATCAGTAAAAGATTTTTTAAATAACTGAAAAGGGAGTGCAGCCTAGAACACTCTATATAGACATGGCCCACAGACTCCACAAGGCCGCAAAAGACGCAGGTCTCTTGGGAGTCTGTGAACCGACACAATCTATGGTTGTATGGGTCTGCTGCGTGCAACGCCCTTCACCCCAGGTCCCCAATGGAAAGTGGGAGAACATCCCCGTAAAGGGACCACCACTGGGTACCTCCATCATCGGACAGTAACAGGGCACACCAGGGCATGTCTGGGCAGCGAGCGAGGGCAATGAAGTGAAGGATATGCAGCATCAGTCCAAACAGGAAACCCTTCCGCGCCGTGCTAAAGGACATGGAGGGCATTTCTGTGAGATGACTCAGGATGTGAGGCACTGGCTCCTGAGAGGGTATTCGGGGTCAATGTGAAATTCCGTCCGAACAGGGGTACACTCAGACAGAAGACCACTACACACCTGCGCCACTGCAAGACTCAGGATGGCGTTGGGTCTGAGCACGACTGTCCTAAGGTCATGAATGGAATTGGCCGTGAGCCGGACATCCATGGATGCGTGATGCGCCAACTCCTGTGGAAGCCTTCAGCCCACTCCTCCACCACCCATCACGTCCCCAATCCTGGTCACCCCAGCAGCCACTGCCCTCCTCTCTGCCAGCCACTGAAAAGGACAGAGGGTTAGATTCCTGAGCAGAGGCTCTCTGACAATAGCCGTTACTCCTGACGGGGGAGAGCTGTGTCTCCAGGCTTTGATCAGGTCCTGGTAAGAGACAGGCAACACCTGCAAGGAGCCACGAAGGCCCCTCAGGTCTACAAGTTAATGGGAATTAACCCTTTTGAGTCAAGCAAATAAACTTAATTAACAAAATGAGGAGCAAAATAAATGCAGCCTCTAAATTAGGGCAACAGCAAAAACAAGACAAAGTTTAAAGGAAACTTGCAAACATTAAACAAAATTTGATTAACAGGGTGTATAAAGCACCCTAGTCCCCACGGTGCCCACTGAGCATGAAAGGCCTCAATACTGCCAGCAGACACCATGTGCACCCTCTCCAGGGACACCCGGCCACAAACATAGCCGCAAAAGAGGGGCAGACAGTTGGGTCGGACGACCCCCTCGATCACCCGCTGCCTGGACCTGTTAATGGCCAACTTTACCAAAGGAATGTTTTTAAGAGCAGGTTTTAAACTTATTTTGTACTGTGATCACCTTCATGACAACTATAGTTTAGTTATTAATTAATTCTTTTGGAGTCAACCAAATAAACTAAATTAACAAAATCTGGGACAAAGTAAACACAGCCCCTAAATTAGGGAACTGTAAAACCAAAGACAGATTTTAAAGGAAATTTTCAAACATTAAATCAAAATGTGATTAAGGGGGTCATAAAACACCCTAGTCCCTGCGGTGCCCACCGGGCATGGAAAGCCTCAACAGTGCTGGCAGACACCATGTGCTCCCTCTCCAGGGACACCCGGCTGCGAATGTAGCCGCGGAAGAGGGGCAAACAGTCGGGTCGGACGACCCCCTCGATCGCCCGCTGCCTGGAACTGTTAATGGCCAACTTAGCCAGGCCCAGGAGCAGGAATTAGTTGCACAGCCTTGGCATGGGTGTTAATCACTTGTACATACTGTTCCCTATTGTCAATAAAATCCCAAGAATGTCTCCCTGCCTATGGCTCTTTGTTCTGATGAGCAGTATTCTCGTCACTCAGATGTGAAACCTTTCTACTCAAGATAAAGGCAAGTGTCTCAGTCCAGGGCCTCTTCCCTGTGCTCTGTGCAACCTTCAGACCAAAAGTTGGTCCAGCCTCACACTCACTGTACACATTACTGATGCCTGCACCCCGACGTTGCTTGTCATTGCTGACAGAAGGTAGTGGGTAGGTACCACAGAGCTCTCTCATTCTCTTGGTGTGCTCTTAGCACCTCTAAGGAGGGCCTGTACCCCATCTCTTCAGCATCTGTGTCTAGTGATGCTTGCTCCAGCTCCTGAAGAGCTCAGGTGCTGAAGGCAGACAAAGCATCAAATACTTCTACAGTTTCATGGCTGTTTCTCTATTAAATTACCCTGATCACGGAGCACAAGTGAGCTGCCCTTGGCCAGACAGCAGTCAAACTTTCTCAGAGGCTATGTGAGGATTTATGGAGTGACTGCAATGCGTGTCATCATCATCCTCCCGCACTCAAACAACTATTAGGGCCTCCACTGCTTCTCCATGAAAGGAGCATTCTCAGAGATAGTATTCACACTGCCCATAAGCCAGACTGGAGGCAAACGTTCATAGGTGCAATGTGAGGATCTATTGGGCCACCTCACTGCATCCTGCCCGTGCCTGCCTCATCTAGCCAACGTGAGGGGCTCATCCCCAACATCATTGCCTCCAAGGACCTCCTCACCCTCATCCCTATCAGCGTCCTCCTCATTGGAGGAGACCTCCAGCTCCTTCATCTCCTCCTCAGCCAGCTCATTTCCCTATTGCAGCAGCATGTCATAAGTTGTGCAGCAGGCGACAATGATGCATGATACTGTCTGTGGACTGTCTTGCAGGGCTCCACCAGATTAATCCAGGCACTGGAATCTCATTTTCAGCATCTTGATGGTTTGCTCCACCAAGTTGTGAGCTGCAGCATTAGTCTCGTTATACCCATTGCTCTGTAATTACTTGTAATGTGCGTGTGTGTTTTTTAAAATGAAAAATACTTTGCCTTTCTACACTGGACATTTTTTATATATATAAAAATAATTAAAATTTTGAGGAGTGCCACTCTTTTAATTGGATTTGATAAAACATAAAATGCATCAAAATTCTATTGCAGTCTTGAGGCCGCCGCATGGGTGTCATCAGCCATGGATCTACGGGTAGCCCTTGTCCCCGAGGAGCCATCCCTGCAGCTTCTGTGGACCCAGGAAGATGCCAGGGATCTGTGACAGACTGAGGATGTAGGCATCGTGCACACTCCCTGGCAACCGTGCGCACACCTGCAGGATGCATTTCTGGTGGTCACACACCAGCTGCACATTCAGCGAATGGAAGCCCTTGCGGTTGATGTAGTCCACCGTGTGTTACGACGGGAACTGAGCGCCACATAAGTGCACCCTGCACCTGTGGGAAACCCGAGATCTGGGTGGATGCAATCGCTCTTGCATCCTGGCTGTCCCAGTCCTGGGCAAAATGCACAAAGTTGTGTGCCCTCACAAAGGTGGCATCTGTGACCTCATGGATGTATTTGTGGGTGGAGGCTTGTGATATCCCACAGAGGTCACCTGTGGAGCCCTGAAAGGAGCCATTGGCATAGAAATTGAGCACTGCTTTCACTTTCACTTTCATGGCCACTGTCTGTGGATGCCCTCCATGTCCCCGTGGCACCAAATCCTGCAGCAGGTGGCAGATGTGACTCACCAGTTCCCTAGACATGTGCATTCTTCAGCGACACTGGTTCTCGGTCACCTGGGGGAATGAAAGGCGGCATCTATAGACCCTGGTGGCCTTAGGTTCCAGCCTATGAGTGACTGCAATGGCCTACAATGCCTTGCTTTGGCTCTTGGGTGGCATTTGTGGGAGCCCCAACCACCCCTTCTTCCTGAGGTTGCTGCTTCTGCCTCTGTGCAGCCAGGAGCCTCAGTTGCTCTCTCCTCTGTCATCTTCACACTCTGTGGGCCATCAGGCATACAGGTATTTCACCAGACTCCATGATCCTGATGAAGTCCTCCTGCAGGATGAAAGAACAAGACATATGGTTGGCATGGGTGTACTAAGAACCTGTCCTGGTTCAGTGTGACGGCCCCTTACCACTTCCTGGAGAGCACTGGCCACTGCTTGGATGGTTAGAGATTGGTGCTGCATGACTACCCTGGTAGCTTGAACCATGGAGGAGACTGGTCCAAACCAGGATGCTGAGATTGCAAGAGTCTGCGAGCACCCCCAGCAGTGACTGTTACATGGCCAGTTTTAGTGAGGAGATTGTACAACATGTGCGTTCATCCAACTGTTCTGCAGTCCACCAAAATGCTCTGTGCCTGGGCGGTGGGGGAAGATCTGGAGCACTTGGTGGCACTTTGATGCCCCTGCATTGTTTGAGTGGGCAGAGAGCCCAACCTCAATCATATCAATGTAGCTGTGCCTGAACTGTCTCAGTTGCAGAGGAATGGTCATTTTATACAGTTGGCTGCTTCCCTCACCCACCATAGCGTCCATCCTGAATGCTTATGCGCTACATTCAACAGCAGAGTTGCCCTTGCCTCCAGCCCCCTTCCCTGCCATCAGTCACCTCAACAGCAGGGCTGCCCTTAACCCAGACCCCCCCCCGATGCCCCTGAAGCTTGAAGTCCAACAGACAACCCTGGCGAGCACTGCGTAATGTTACTGTGTACCCACCTTCGAGTTCCCCTCAAGGCGCAGGTCTCCAATGCGCATGCCTTTTATGTGCTGTTGTGAAACATATCTGTATCCTTTCCTGCCAATGTGGACGGACAATCCACTGTGGGGTGATGAATCTGGCGGGCTGTCCTGATAATGATATGTTGATGTATTACAATGAGCTTCCCAATGTCCAATGGCGGGAAATGCGGCCCACCTTTGGCAGGCCGAGCGGATGAAAGCGAACTGGTTTCCCGTCTTCGTAAAACCGGTCGTACCACCAATCATGCCCAGCACCAGCAGGCACAGAAAATTCCACCCCCCTATCTGAACACTAAAATGTATCTGATAAATCTGATGTCCTATTAATTTTTTCCCTCAAAATGGGTCTGGCTTCAACTGAAAGCAGGAAAAATCCAATCTGGACAACTACCACTCCATCAGTCTACTTGCAATCATCAGCAAAGTGCTATCAAATGGCACTTACCTGGCAATGGCCTGCTAACTGATGCTCAATTTGCGTTCCATCAGGACCAGTCAGCCTAAGACGTCATTGGTGCAAACAAGGACATGCATTTCTACCAGGTGTAGGCTGAGAGGCCAACAAAAATCATCCCATTCAATTGATGAGAAAATTGGAAAGAAACAAAAAGCAGTAACTACCATCAGGTGATATGGTAGGTTTTGTTGACATCTAATGTTGGGGAATGACCATTACCCCAAAGAACAGGCCAGAAGAGAAAGGGAAAGAGGTCGCCTTTCATGGCCTTGATTTAATGCAGCCTTTCACAGTAGGAAACATGCTAGCCTGGCTCATGTACTCATGGCAGAGTCCCCCAAATCAGTCTCCCAGCAGTGGGAAAGCCTCCCCTGATTAAATCGGAAGGGAGGAAAGGGCTGACGCTTGATTCCCGGCTGCCAGCGGTGGGATGTTAATCAAGATCATTAATGGACCAACTGACACCCGTTATTCCTGAATGCACCACAATTTAGTGGTGGCTCTGGGATTAAATGGAGGCCATATGGCTCTCCTGTGCCTTCCACAGACCACCCTGCAAACCCTATCTGGTTGCCTACGGCCTCACCTTCAACACATTAATGGAGTTGAAGCCAGGCGGGACTCCCACCAACTGGAACCTCAATCATGGGGGAGACCCGATAGCATCCATTTAACTGCCTAAAAAGCACTTAAATCCATCCGGCCTATCCCACAGAATTTTCCAGCCAGCGGGCAACCCAGTTGGCCTGACAGAATCCTGGTCAATGTCTCTGCTGCCTTTAAGTGGGCCCAACATATCTGTAGCTTCCATAGGGAAGACCGTACCCAGCCCCACCAACTCTGTCATCTTCCCCCAAAAAAACTTGGTTTGATGCCAATATAAGGACAGATCATAGAGTCATTTATTTTTATTTATTTCCGTGTTGGGGCATCTGGCTGATATTATCTCCGGAAAATGAGTGCAAAGTCAAAAAACCTGCCCCTGCCTCAGTCAAGCCATGATTGGCTTGCAACTAATGTAATCCTAGCTCCACATCCCTGTCCTCTAAGGAAGCTCTCAGAGGATGTATGCCTGCAGTTGGCATCTTCTCCTTGTTGATCACCATCAAACGCAGCAGCTTCAAGTAAATGGCTCAAATCAGGAACACAGCACCCTGGGTGTGCTGCTTCAATCCAGTACTGGGACAGAGGGAGAGCAGGAAAATGATACAATTTAAAAAGTCAGAGAAGTGTTCAATATAGAGTTAAATCACAACTAAACTATTGATATTCAGCCCATGTGTGTGGTATAAAGTCAATTTAAATAATTTACCATAAAGCTACTAATACTTTGTACCTTGATACACATTTGGAATGACAATGTTTTGTCACAATATAGCCCTCATGCTAAGATTATGATGTGATTTTTGTTAGGCTATCAAGTGTTATAGAACCAAGGCACGGTTAAGATACAGATCAGTCATAATCTATTGAATGGCAGAACAGGTTTGGAGGGCTAAATGGTCCATTCCTGGTCCTTTGTGGCTATTCTAACAAGATTATTGAATTCCTTATATTAGCTTTCAAAGTACTGTCCAAGGCAAGCTTAACATGGGTTACATTTGAACTACTTACAAAACAGGTCAATACATTTTGACACTTTCTGCAACACAAGAGTTTTAACTCTGTTTTTTTGCCAAATGTTATCTAGCTTCAAAGTACAAACCTTTTCATAATGGACATCAAATTAATTTTGTAATTCAACATTTTGTGCCATAATTAGAGTTATCAATTTGGTAAAATCATACATTTCATATTAGCCTTAACAAACGTAATTCACCTCGTCATAGCAGCAGGCATAATATACTTACTGAATGTCAAACATAGTTGAGTCACTATAGCTGATTTAAATATATTTTGCTGCAGCATGTATTAATTTATTGTCTTAAACATAGTGACGTATGTATCTTTTGCTATGCCTTGAGAAACCATAAATAATTAGCTATGATTTGTTTAAATATTTTAGATTAAGCAAATTGCCTTTTTATTAAAACAGGAACCTTTCTGCTACAATAGACAGGAACAATAACCTTAAAGGAATTCTACACTTCAGTTTTCATATAACAGATAAAAACGCACAGCATGTAGAGCAGCAACCAAAAGAGGTAGGTTAACTTGTTGTGGGGCAATGCGATTTAATTAAATAAATCCAGCAATACATTCCAGTACTCAGGTTATATGGGACCATCAGGACTGGGATGGTAAGTGGGGGAGGGAAGGCAAGTAATCAGGAGGGAAGGCAGCTGGAGTGCTCTCGCCTTCCTGATGCATGTAATTATCTCAATGGTGGGGAAGGTGGTGACCAGCCTTTGTGCCGGGAGGCCAATTGAGGTCCTTAACTGGCCAATTAAAGACCACTTAATGGCCTTTTCCTGCCGACGCCAGCATTTTACCGATGGCAGGGCGGGCCTTCCAGCATGCATGGAGACCGCCTTGTAAAACCCTCCGGCTTCCTTGAGGGTTCGGGGGATGTTGGAGCTCTCCTGGTTGGGCAACCTGTGACAAGAGCTACTTCTGCAGAAACACCCCTACCCCCACCCTCACCGATACTAGCCTGTACCTACACCTATGAACTTTGGCACATGTACCTCTATGGTATAAAGTTCACTCTCCACACCGATCGCCAAGTGCTGAATCCATTGTTAGTCATGTTGTCAACCTCTATGTATCTACAGATTGTCAGAATGTCTTCATCAGTACAACTTTGAGGTTGAATATCTCACAAGTTCACGTAACCGATTAGCTGTCATGTTGAGGCAGCATCAGCAATAACGAATCAGCTTGCAATATTAAAGACTACATGATCACGCTTATTTTATATGTGATTGCAAATCTTTGTTATGCAAGAGGAATTGAAGGCAGAATTGGTGACAGATAGCACACTGTGGAAAATAAACTGGCACGTAAAAACTGAGTGGCCTCGCAAAATAGAGGAAGAACTGATCCTGTAACACACTGAACTCACATTGTTTGATGACAACTGTATCGCATGCAGAACTTGAACCATTATCCTGAAAGCACCACAGCAGTGTGTATTGCATCTTGCTCATTAAGAACATAAGAACATAAGAAATAGGAACAGGAGTAACCATTCAGCCCCTCAAGCCTGCTCTGCCATTCAATAGGATCATGGCTGATCTTCTTGTGTTCGATTTCCACATTCCCATCTGCCCCCGATAACCTTTAATTCCCTTGCCTAACAAGAATCTAGGTTTTCAGAAGGCATTTGATAAGGTGCCACATCAAAGATTATTACAGAAAATAAAAGAGCATGGTGTAGGGGTAATATGGATAGAAGATTGGCTGGCTGGCTGGCAGAAAGCAGAGATTATGCATAAATGGGTCTTTTTCTAATTGGCAGGATGTGATGAGTGGAGTCCCACAGGGGTCTGTACTGTGGCCTCAACTTTTCGATTGCCTTAAAAATTCAATGACCCTGCCTCCACCACCTTCTGAGGCAGGGAGTTCCAAAGTCGCATAACCCTCTGAGAGAAAAAAATCTCTTTGTCCTTGTCGTTAAAGTGTGACCCCTCATGTTAAAACAATGTCCCCTAGTTCTGGACTGACCCACAAAAGGAAACATCCTCTCAATGTCTACATTGTCAAGGCCGCTCGGGATCTTGTATACTTCAATCAAATCACCCCTCACTCTTCTAAACTCCAGTGGAAACAAGCTCAGTCTGTCCACTCTTTCCTCATAAGACAACCCACTCATTCCAGATATCAATCTACTAAACTTCCTTTGAACCACCCCAATGCATTTACATCCGTCCTTAAATAAGGAGACCAAAACCGCACACAATATTCGAGGTGCAGTCTCACCATTGCATACAGTTAACATCATGATGAAGTGTCATTTGGACTCAAAACGTTAACTGTATCCCTCTCCACAGATGCTGTCAGACCTGCTGAGTTTTTCCAGGTATTTTTGCTTTTGTTCTAGATTTCCAGCATCTGCAGTATTTTGCTTTTATCCTTACTTTTATGTTCAATCCCCCTCATAATAAAGGTTAGCATTCCATTAGCCTTCTTAATTACTTGCTGTACCTGCATTCTAACTTTCTGTAATTCATGTACTAGCATGTGCCAGAACACTTAGATCGCTCTGCACCTCCGAATTATGCAGCCATTCTCCATTTAAGTAATACTCTTTTTTTTTGTTCTTCCTGCCAAAGTGAACAACTTCACATTTTCCTACACTAAACTCCATTTGCCAGATCTTTGCTCACTCACTCAGTCAACCTACCCATATTCACCTGTAATCTCCTCATGTCCTTTTCACAACATTCTTTCCGACCTATATTTGTGTCATCTGCAAACTTAGCTACCATATCTTCACTCCTCTCATCTAACTCGTTGATGCAAATCATAAAAAGTTGAGGCCCCAGTACAGACCCCTGTGGGACTCCACTCGTCACACCCTGCCAATCAGAAAAAGATCCATTTATGCAGAGTCTCTGCTTTCTGCCAGCCAGCAATCTTCTATCCATGCTAATATGTTACTCCCTACACCATGCTCTTTTATTTTCTGTAATAATCTTTGAAGTGGCACCTTATCAAATGCCTTCTGGAAACCTAAGTACAGTACTTCTACAGGCTCCTCTTTATACACTGCACATGTTACCCCCTCAAAAAACTCTAAGAAATTGGTTAAACATGATTTTCCTTTCACAAAACCATGCTGACTCTTCCCGATTGCCTTGAGCTCTTCTAAGTGCCCAGCTATAACCTCCTTAATGATCGACTCTAATAACTTCCCCACGACAGACGTCAAGCTAACTGGCCTATAGTTTCCTGTTTTCTGCTTCGCATTTGCTCAGTACCATTTCCTGAGTGATTTTAATTTCATCAAGTTCCTTTCCCCCATTCACCTCCTGATTTTCAGCTATTACTGGAATGTTTTTTGTATCCTCTATAGCAAACACAGAAGACAAATATTAGTTTATTTCTTCCGCCGTTACTTTATTATCTACTATTAAATCCCCACAGTCACTCTCTCGAGGACCAACACTCACTTTACTTACTAGTTTCCTTTTTAAGTACCTGTAGAAACTCTTGCTATCCGTTTTTACGTTTACAGCTAGCTTCCTCTCATGCTCTAATTTCTTTCTCCTGATTAATCTTTTAGCCATTTTCTGCTGTTCTTTATAATCTCTCCAATCATTTGTCCTGCCCCTCATCTTTGCCGAGTTGTATGCTTTTTCCTTAAGTTTGATGTTTTCTTTAACTTCTTTAGTTAACCATGGATAGTGGGTCCTCCCCTTAGAATTTTTCTTTATAGTAGAAATGTACTTATTCTGAATACTCTGAAATATCCCATTAAAGGTCTGCCACTGCTTCCCTACTGATATATCCTCTAGCCTAGTTCCCCAGTTCACTTCAGCTAGCTCAGCTTTCATTCCCACATAACTTCCCTTGTTTAAGTTTAAGGTACTAATCTTACACCCATTCTTCTCCCTTTCAAACTGGATGTAAAATTGAATCATATTGTGGTCGCTGCTATCAAGCAGTGCCTTTACTCTGAAGTCATTAATTAATCCTGTCATGTTACACAATATCAAGTCTAATATAATCTACTCTCTGGGTGGTTCAGAACATGCCGCTCTAAGAAACTATCCCTGAAAGCATTTTAAGAACTGTTCATCTAGGCTACTACCGCAAATCTGATTTTTCCAGTTTAAATGTAGATTAAAATCACCCATGATTATTGCTATCTAGGTGTTGCTAAGCTAAGACAATGATCGGATGAAGCAGACTATAGTAATTATAGTTTTGATAAACATAGGACTGTAGCTTTAAGAATAATCCTGCGTTGTAAAATCATATGATCTGTGTAAACCAATGTGTTAGCAGTGCAGGGTATCTCTAGGAGACAGTTATTCTTTATTTATGGAGTTTGATACACATGTGTAGTTGCTGCTTCTGTCTTGTAAATAAAGTTAAATGTATCCACTAAGAAATGTTGTCTGTAAGATCAACTCTATACCAAACTGGCGATGAGGATAAATCAGATTCGGTGTTGTACCTTGCCCAGCGCTTGTGAGTATCTAAGTTTATTAAAAAGGAAAGAAGATATACTCATCCAAAGTGCCACAGTTTGACAGAATTGATCCCTTTGAGCCAGCTACAGACAATTGGTCTCAATATATAGAACGTCTTGTGTTCTACTTTCAAGCCAATGAAATCATGGGGGAGGAAAGTAGGAGAGCGATACTCCTGAGTATTTGTGCAAGCAAGACCTACAGTTTAATTCAAAGCTTGACAGCCCCCAGTGCCCCAGATTCAAAGGCTTTCAGTGAATTAGTAGATCTTGTTAAGGGACATTTTCAACACCAGCCTTCAGTCACAATGCAGAGGTT
Organism: Carcharodon carcharias; assembly: GCF_017639515.1. Lineage (NCBI taxonomy): Eukaryota > Metazoa > Chordata > Chondrichthyes > Lamniformes > Lamnidae > Carcharodon > Carcharodon carcharias. Next base: position 93,852,367 of record NC_054471.1, read on the forward strand.
CGGGTTCAATACATGGAATAGAACCCTTGGGGAGACCATTGCTACCTATATAATGAAATTAAAACAACTATTGTGATTTCAGTGAAACCCTGAATGACATGCTCAGGGATCGTTTAGTATGTACTGTGCAGGAAGGTGCTATTTAGCAAAGATTGCTGGCTGAAGTGAATCTTGATTTTAAGAAAGTGTTAGAAAGAGCGCTTGTGATGGAAAGTGCTGTAAGGGATTCACAAGCAATTCAAAGGGTGCAAAATGGTACTGTTTTCCTAGTTGGGTGGGAGCAATTGGCCAAAAGTGGCATGGAAAGCCGGGACTCTGCCGCAAAGCAAAAAACAGCCCCTACTAACTGAAAAATGAAAGGAAACAGCTTAGTAACAAGGTCAAAAACTAACAATTGGCAATTTAAAAAAAGTAGTATTACTTTTGTCACAGAAATGGACACAAAATGAGACAGTACAAAGCAAGTTTTAAACAGTGTCCAATGAAGCATATAGTATAGAAGAGCCAGAAGCAACAAATTCTGACATTTATTCATTATTCAACATGAAAGTTGGGAAGACAGAGTCAAGTATTGTCACAGTGCAAGTGAACAGTAAACCCTTAAGAATGGAAATAGATACAGGTGCTTCTATCACTGTAAAAGGAGAACACACTTTCAGATATTTAAATAAAGGTGATCAACAATTAAATTTTGGACAAACATCTGCCGAGTTGAAAACATACTCTGGTGAAGAAATCCAAGTAAAAGGTATCACCAGAGTAACTGTTCATTATAGACACTAAACAGCACAACTACCAGTGATGGTATTAGGACGTAGAGGACTAAGCCTTCTAAGATGAAAGTGGTTGAAGGAAATTAACCCTGATCGGCCAGTGAGATTTCAAAAGGAAGCTAGAAGAGTTCATGTCTTGAAACCGGAACAAGGCAAAGTGCTTCAGAAAGAGCCTGGAGAGTCCAAGAACCACAACAGGATGAAAAAGGAGTGTGCAACCATTCAGCAACCTGAAGAAATGAAGACTGTCTTAAACAATGACAAAGAAGAACAACAGACAAAACCCAAGGTGAATGACAGAATTCAAGATGAAGTGAGTGAGCTTCACAAAGAAAAGGAAAACTTGTTGAAAGATCTTTACACACTGCAAGGATCCCTTAGGTCAAAGTTTGTACCTTTGGAAAAGTGCTAAGAGAACAGGAAGAAATTAACACCTCACTGAATAAATTGAACAACTGGTTAGCAGAGAAGATGCAACAATGTTCAAGTTTCCAGGAGAACGCCAACAGATATAAGAAGGAAATGAAGAGCTGAAGGATCAGCTAAAGAGGCTTTGAAAGCAAAAGTTGTAGAACTTTCCGTGATGCAAATAGATAATGAAGGCATGGATAGCTCAATTACTGAACTAAGACTAGTTGAGATTGCATCTGAGAGAAAGCTGGCCAACAGTGAAGTCAAAAAGAAGGCCGAGACTAAATTCTGTAGTAAAAAGAAGAAGACACATAGGAAGAGGATGCAGAATTATTGATGAGGCACCATCTTCGGGCAGGACTAAACCTAATACTTCCAAATTTGGAGGGGAAGGTGGAGAAAAGTCAAGGGAACCAAAAGGTGAATCATGATTTGCATAGTCATGAGCGTCAACTTACTGTTGGAGAAGCGGTATATGTAAAGAATTTTGGTGGAGGACCGAAGTGGTTACCTGGTAAAGTAAGCTCTGTGACCAGACCATTATCATACCACATGGAAGTGGAGGGCCGGATCACCCGTAAACATGTGGATCATTTAAGAAAATGGAAGATACCCCAACAAAATGATGTTCCAACTCTAACCATTGCTGAACCTGTGGTTCCTGTTGAAGTTGTTCAACCAAGGATGGACATGCCCAATGTCTGTGTCGGAGTGGAATACACTTAACTGCGTGTGCCTAATGAAGTACCTGATGTTAATACGGTTCCATAGAATGTGTTTCCTATAAAAGAATCAGAAGTTGTGGAGCTGCGACATCCCACACAGAGCAGGAACCACCTGAAAGACTGAACTTGTAATTGTGTAAATATTATGATATCATGAGATAATTATTTTTGTAAAAACAAATGTACAGAAATGTTAAAGGGAGAGGAATTTAGTAATTATAGTTTTGAGAAACTTAGGCCTGTAGCTTTAAGAATAATCTTGTGTCAAGACCATGGCTCAGAAACTGGGGGAGGAATCAAGATGGAGAGGAGCTGGTGATTATTACTGGGTTGTCGGTCAGCTTGTAGACTTTACTTAAAGCAGAAAGTGAGTGAGTTTGCGGACTTTATTTAAAACAGAGTGAGTGAGTTTGTGGACTTTATTTAAAACAGAGCGGGGAGATTTCATTTAAAAAGAGCTAAGAGAGCAACTGATTGGTGAGTTGGACTGGTGAGTATTTCTAGCCTTCAGATTAAAATTAAGGTCCATAGGTAGATCTCTACTCCTGATTTTCTCTTTCTTAAAAATAGCTTTGTTAAGCATAAGATCAATACTGGTGGGGCCACAATTATTTACAATATGTATTAATGACTTGGATGAGGGAAGTGAATGTACCATCACCAAGTTTGCAGATGACACAAAAATATGGGGGAAGGTAAGTGGTAAGGATGACACAAAGAGTCTACAGAGGGATATAGACAGGTTAAGTAAGTGAGCAAAAACATGGCAGATGGAATATCATGTGGGAAATTGTGAGGTTATACACTTTGGCAAGAAGAATAGAGGAGCTGAATATTATTTAAATGGAAGAAAGACTGCAGAAAGCTGCAGCACAGAGGGATTTGGGGGTCCTCATGCATGAATCCCAAAAAGCTAGCATACAAGGTCAGTAGGTAATAGGTAAGGCAAATGGAATGTTGTCCTTTATTTCAAAGGGAATGGAATATAAAAATAGGGAAGTCTTGCTAAAACTACACAAGGCACTAGTTAGACTACACCTAGAATACTGTGAACAGTTTTATTGGCATTGGAGACTGTCTGGAGAAGATACACTTGGTTGATCCGGGAGATGGAGGGATTTTCTTATGAGGAGAAGTTGAGTAGGTTGAGCATGTCTCATTGGAGTTTAGAAGAATGAGAGGCCACCTTATTGAAACATATTAGATTCTTAGGGGCTTGACAGGATTGATGCTGAGAGGTTTTTTCCCCTTGTGGTTGAGTCTGGGACCAGAGGGCATAATCTCAGGGTAAGGGATCACCCATTTAAGACAGAGATGAGGAGGAATTTCTTCTCTCAGTGGGTAGTTAATCTGTGGAATTTGTTACCGCAGAAGACGGTAGAGGCTGGATCATTAAGTATATTCAAGGCTGAGATTGACAGATTTTTAAACAGTAAAGGAATTAAGGGTTATAGGGAAAAGGCAGGAAAGTGGAGTTGAGGATTATCAGATCAGCCATGATCTCATTGAATGGAGGAGCAGCCTCGATGGGCCGAATGGCCTACTTGTGCACCTGCGTCTTATGGTCTTATGGTAAGATCACATGATCTGTGTAAACCTATGTGTTAGCAGCGCGGGTAACGTCTAGGAGAGAGCTCTTCTTTAGTTATTGATTTTGATGCATGCGTGCAGTTGCTGCTGCTGTCTTGTAAATAAAGTTAAATGCGTCCACCAAGAAACGTTGTCTGGAAGATCAACTCTATAACACAGACTGATGGCCAGCAATAGATTGCCACATGGAAGAATTCATTAGAAACTGTGTAACATATACAATCGGTGAAAACTCTGTTAAACCACGCCCCACAACCGACCCCCTGCCCACCAAAACCATAGCCACTATTCCAAATTGATATTTTTCAAGAAGCCCCTAGGAATCAACGTTTTTTGATTGTTCTTCGTGATCTATGTAGCAAATAGCCAGAAATCACTGCAGCAAATTCCAGAGCCACCACTTCAGTCATAGACATTTTAGACAAGCTGTTTACAAAATGGGGTTTTCCGGACACTACCTCTACAGACAATGGAGCACCATTTGTTTCCAGTCAGTTCATGGAGTACCTAGCAAGCTACAGAATTCACCAACACCTGGCATTGTGAAATGGCATGCATTCAAATAGAGGCATTGAGCGATTCAACAGGATGATCAAGGGCATTCTGCCAACCAGCATATTGAGGGAAAAACATTTGAACAGTCCATTCATATCCTACTTCACAACTATCGATCCACCCCAACTCTCTGAACTGAAGACACCAACCAAACTTATGTTTGGTCATAACTTGCACATGCCACTGACCATTCTTAAACCATCACTGCTATCCAACAAGAATGTCAGGGTGAAAACACAAGAAATTGCAAGGTGACAAGGTGAGGCAAAAGCATAAAAGCAAAATACTGCAGATGCGGAAGCCCGAAATAAAACAGAAAATTCTGGAAAGACCCAGCAGGTCTGGCAGCCTCTGTGGAGAGAGTAACAGAGTTAATATTTCGAGCCCAAATGACTCGTCTTCAGAGCGCTATCATCTCTATCTGGACCAAAGCAGATTAAATGGTTGCTCAACACCAACATTTATCTGTTAAATAACAACACAAAGTAGAGCGTGAGATGCTTGACAGCAAGCAGATCAGGATATTGCAAGGACAGTGATTATGAGGATTCATTTCCTTTTCTGATGACTGGCTGCAATGTTAATTATTCACCTCATTGAACTGATCATGTAGAACCACAACCTCAAGTTCGTAGATCTAAATACTGTCATCAAGAAGCTTCATACTCAGAGAAAATTGACACACTGAACTCTATGAAATGACTCAATGTTTGTTGTTTATGATGCTTTAATATAAATTGAATTCCTTTAGTTAAACAAGAGGGAAAAGATATATGCCGGGATTTTCCGGCCCCACCAGCGTCAATGTTCGCCGCTGGTGGGATGGGAAAATGTGGAGAGCCATTGGTTTTTAATGGCTTTCCAAATTTTCCCGTCCTACCCTCAATGAGGCCTGCCAGTGGTGGGGCTGGAAAATCCTGCCCGTAGTATTCAATCGTTTAATTATTTGGTGTTTGATTGTCTATGTCTGCTGATTGTTTTCTGTGCTGTTAGTTAAGCCTGTGTCTGGTGACAGAGAAACAGAAAATAAACTAAAGCAAGCAGCGGGAAGCATGAGAGAGCAGACATTTTAAAATGTGGGAGGCAATGGCACAGTGGTATTGTCGCAGAACTGGTAATCCAGAGACCCAGGGTGGAATCCCACCTTGGCAGATGGTGGAATTTGAATTCAATAAAAATCTGGAATTAAAAGTTTAATGATGACAATGAAACGATTGTCAATTGTGATTCATTGGTTCACTAATGCCCTTTAGGGAAGGAAATCTGTCATCCTTACCTGGTCAGGCCTACATGTGACTCCAGACCCACAGCAATGTGGTTAACTCGTAAATGCCCTCTGAAATGCAAGCCACTCGGTTGCAACTGCTACAAAGTCACAAAAAAGGATTGAAACCGGCCGGACCACCCAGCATCGACCTAGGCATTGGAAACGACAACGACAATCGCAGCCCTGTCGACACTGCAAAGCCTCCTTACTAACATCTGGGAGCTAGTGCCAAAATTAGGAGAGCTGTCTCACAGACTTGTCAAGAAACAGCTTGACATAGTCATCCTCACGGAATCATACCTTACAGGTAATGTCCCAAACACTACCATCACCATCCCTGGGTACGTCCTGTCCCACCGGCAGGATGGACCCAGCAGAGGTGGTGGCACAGTGGTATACAGTCGGTAGGGAGTTGCTCTGGGAGTCCTCAATTTCAACTTTGGAGCCCACAAAGTCTCATGACATCAGGTCAAACATGGGCAAGGAAACCCCCCCCTGATTGCCATGTACCACCCTCCCTCAGCTGATGAACCAGTGCTCCTCCATGTTGAACATCACTTGGAGGAAGCACAGAGGATGGCAAAGGTGCAGAATTGGTGCAGATGGACTTCAATGTCCATCACCAAAAGTGGCTTGGTGGCGCCACTACTGACCGAGCTGGCTGAGTCCTAAATTACATAGCTGCTAGACTGGGTCTGCAGCAGGTTGTGAGGGAACCAACAAGAGGGAAAAACATACTTGACCTCTTCCTCACCAACTTGCCTGCAGTAGATGCATCTGTCCATGACAGTATCAGTAGGAGTGACCACTGCACAGTCATTGTGGAGATGACATCCCACCTTCCCATTGAGGATACCCTCCATCGTGTTGTGTGGCACTACCACCATGATAAATGGAATAGATTTCAAACAGATATAGCAACTCAAGACTAGGCATCCAAGAGACTTTGTGGGCTATTAGCAGCAGCAGAATTGTATTTGAATACAATCTATAACCTCATGGCCTGGCATATCCCCCAATCTACCATTACCATCAAGGCAGGGGATCAACCCTGGTGCAATAACGAGTGCGGAGGGCATGCCAGGGACAGCACCTGGCACACCTAAAAATGAGGTGTCAACCTGGTGAAGCTATAAAAAAGGACTACTTGTGTGTCAAATAGCATAAGTAGCAAGTGATAGGCAGAGCTAGGCAATCCCACAACCAACGGATCAGATCTAAGTTCTGCACCCTGCTACATCCAGTCATGAATGGTAGTGGACAATTAAACAACTCACTGAAGGAGGAGGTTCCACAAATATCCCCATCCTCAATGATGGAGGAGCCCAATGCATCAGTGCAAAAGATAAGACTGAAACATTCGCAACAATCTTCAGCCAGAAGATTGGATGATCCATCTCGGCCTCCTCCGGAGGTGCCCAGCATTACAAATGCCAGTCTTCAGCCAATTCGATTCACTCCACATGATATCAAGAAATGGCTGAAGGCACTGGATATTGCAAAGGCTATGGGCCCTGACATAATTCTGGTAATAGTACTGAAGACTTGTGCTCCAGAACTTGCCATGTCCCTAGTCAAGCTGTTCCAGTGCAGCTACTACACTGGCATCTACCTGGCTATATGGAAAATTGCCCAGGTATGTACACAAAAAGCAGAACAAATACAACCCAGCCAATTACTGCCCCATCAGCCTACTCGCTAACATCAGTAAAGTAATGGAAGGGGTCATCAACAGTGCTATCAAGCGGCACTTGCTTAGCAACAACCTGCGCACTGATGCAGAGGTTGGTTTCTGCCAGAGCCACTCAGCTCCTGACCTCATCACAGCCTTGGTTCAAACATGGATAAAAGAGCTGAACTCCAGAGGTGACGTGAGAGTGACTGGCCTTGACACCAAGACCGCATTTGACCCAGTGTGGCATCAAGGAGCCTTAGCAAAACTGGAGTCAATGGGAATCAGGGGGAAAAATCTCCACTGGTTGGAGTCATACCTAGCACAAAAGAAAATGGTTGTGGTTCTTGGAGGTCAGTCATCTCAGCTCTGGAACATCACTGCAGAAGTTCCTCAGGGTAGTGTTCTTGGCCCAACCATATTCAGCTGCTTCATCAATGATCTTCCTTCCATCATAAGGTCAGAAGTGGGGATGTTCGCTGAAGGTTTACACAATGTTCAGCACCATTCATGACTTCTCAGGTACTGAAGCAGTCCATGTCCAAAAGCAGCAAGACCAAGACAATATCTAGGCTTGGGCTGGCAAGTGGCAATTAACATTCACGCCACATAAGTGTCACAGGCAATGACCATCTCCAACAAGAGAGAATTCAACCATTGCCCCTTGATGTTCAATGGCATCACCATCACTGAATCTGCACTATCAATATCCTTGCCATTGACCAGAAACTGAACTGGACTAGCCATATAAATACTGTGACTACAAGAGCCCGTCAGAGGCTAGGAATCGTGCGACAAGTAACTCACCTCCTGACTTCACAAAGATTGTCCACTATCTACAAGGCACATGTCAGGAGTGTGATGGAATACTCCCCATGTGCCTGGATGAGTGCAGCTCCCACAACACTCAAGAAGCTTGACACCATCCAGGACAAAGCAGCCCGCTTGATTAACACCACATCCACAAACATTCACTCCCTCAACTACCAACCCACAGTAGCAGCAGTATTTAACATCTACAAGACGCGCTGCAGGAATTCACCAAGTCTTCTTCAACAGCATCTTCCAAACCCATGACCACTAGCATCTAGAAGGACAAGGGCAGCAGATAGGTGGGAGCACCACCACCTGGAAGTTCCCCTCCAAGTCACTGACTTGGAAATATATAGTTGTTCCTTCACTGTCGCTGGGTCAAAATCCTGGAACTCCCTTCCTATCAGCACTCTGGGTATACCTACACCACATGGACTGCAGCGGTTCAAGAAGGCAGCTCACCACCACCTTCTCAAGGCCAATTAGGGATGGGCAATATATGCTGGCCCAGCCAGCAAAGCCCTCATCACACGAATGAATTTTCAAAATACTATAAATAATGTTCTTGCACATGTGGAACATGGTGTGTCACCTTTGTATATCTCGGATGCATAAAACACAACAGCGTCACACCAGATTGAAACCTTAAGTAGTCTTTGACAATTGTCCCATTCCCTTTTCGAGTTTTCCAGATCCCATTAACACTAGCAAGGCACACCTCAGCAATACACTGTCACTCAAACCTTCATCAGTCTCATCTTTTCTGTTCCCTTTCTTCTGAACAGAAATCACACCCTCACCAGCATCCTGCTTGGTCAATATCACAAATACAGGAACACTCATCAATTGCTTGTCACAACCACAAACTTTTTAACTAGGAGCTTTAACAAACTCAGGATTAAAGAAGAGAAGGCAAACAGCTCACTTCACATAGAGGTGGTGAATGTGTGGAACATACCACTTAGTGACAGAAAGCTGAATAAATTTTTGATGTAAATAAAAGACTCTTTACTAGCCAGTTGAACCACCATGATCTTTATACATCTCCATGTACCTCATTGATATCAGTCCTGCTTTGCTGCTCTCTGTGGACTCTGCTCTCTATGTGCTCAGTTGCAAAAAATCTCAATTATATTTTTCATTCAGCCACGCCCATCCGGAACTAGAATTGAAAAACTGTCCTTATTAATTTCTACAATGATGCCATGAACACATGCTATAAATATTATCATACCTGGAATATGCTGTTAACATCAAAGTAAGCTCAAAGGGTTGTGTATTATATTTGTATTGCCTCCCAATCGAATCTCATGAAGACCTGTAGAAAGATGGATTTCTCCCCATAGCTCTTTACCCAAAATCTATCATTTATAGTCACATGGGGGTCAGGATTATACCATAATATATAAATACCATAAAGAAATTGATCTACAAAGGAGTACTTACATGGAGGAGTGACTGTTGTTATGTAGGTCAACATAGCAGCTATGTTGTATACAGTAAAATCCCACAAGCAGTAATGAAATGAATAATCAGGTAAATCTCTTTTTAGCAGAGTTCATTGAGAAAGGCAGCTTAGTTAGGGAGCCAAGACACCAGGAGCTATTTTAAATGTTATCATAGGATCTTCAGCCTCCACCTTAAGGCATTTGAAAAATGTCAGCTTAGTTTGCAAAATGGAGTTTTGAAGCTTGAACCCAGAATTCTCTGAGTCAAGAGGCAGGAGAACCATCATTACACTGAACTGATAGCTCCTCAATTCACTTCTACTGTAGATTAAATAATTCCTGCTTTGTCTGAATATCTTGCTTTCCTTTTAAACCTAGTTCCATACATCCCTCCATTGGTAAAAGGCTTAATTTATGCCTGGTTATGGTTATTAAGGTTAGAATACTTCTTGATTACTGTGGAAACACTATTTCATAAACCTGGACAGCTGTTTTCCACTGTACCTTTTACTCTTATTTTTTGTCTACTTTATAACATATCCAATGTCTTCAGTTTATTACACTATTATACGACTGCCATATTTTTCCCAAAGCAAACTGTTCTGTGCCTGGCAGCATCTTTGATTACCAATGGAAATCTGGCAGCATCTTTGATTACCAATGGAAATCTGGCAGCTGGGTAAGACAGTGAATATTTGGAGTAAGTGAGGTTTGGTCATGTTTTGCCCTTTCTGTCTGCTGTTATAGCTATTGAAAATATTCTCAATGTGAGTAGGCTGTGTGCCTCATGTCTATTGTGACAATGGCATTACTTCAGGAAGAGATATGAGTCATAGTTCACCTCTCAAAACAAATATGCTGGGAAGTGAATTTAATTCATTTGTCAACATAAATTGTGTACAAATCAAAATTAAAACTATATTTAAGAGAAAATTCTTTTTGTTTTACTGATATAACACAAATTGCTTCCTCAAGCCTTGTAAAAAGCAATGTTAAAAGTTCATTCAATTAATAGGCATGTGCCCTTCTATTTACGGTTCAAAACTTCACTGACTTTCATCCAACTACATTTAAATTGAGCAGAATTTTGATAAAGAAATATTTTTCTCTGAATTAAACAAATCTACTTTTATTTTTTGTAATATTCTTTTGAAACAGAGATTAACGATCTTACTAGCTGGGGTCAGTTGGGAAGCTTTAAAATCAGTAGATTAAACCAAACACTGAGCAGAACTTTACAAAAAGTATAACTCCATACATTAAGGAACTGTCTGACATGCCCCCTCTATTTACTTGACATTTACTTCCTCATTGCACAGTTCATTAATTCTTTTAATTAAATTATGCAGAATCAGTGTTCTTTATAATTTATCCTTATCCCATCAACAAAATCTATTCCATGAGAGCGGGTTTTGCCAATAGTTAAGTCCTCCACCTCCTTAT